>NW_018108205.1:203378-212077 GCF_000183805.2 Loa loa
TATATATATATATATATATATATATATATATATATATATATATATATATATATATATATATATATATATATATATAAAATATATTTGCTGCTTTAGCTCGTAGAAATTAAACTCGTTTTTCTTTTTCTGATATATATATCAGAATAATTTCCGAATGAAGTTTTAAAAACAGGGGTTTTCTTGTAACATAAAGATAGAAACGAAGAGAAAATGAGGTAAAACTTTCCAAAAAGTTTTCTACAATGTTAGTTAAGTGGTGTAGAGAGCGCGTTTATGCAAATTTATGCATCTATTTATCTTGATGTTTGCTGCCGAGTTAACAATGACGACAAGTAGGTGACTTTGAAGGAAAAGGAGTTTAAGGATAATGAAGAGATCAGAGACACTTTCTCTAGCAAAAGAAGTTGAAGAGTGTAAAGGAGCATATAATTCCAACTACCAGTTCATTGCTACTCTTGCGAACTGAAAAGTAAACAAAGCATTGTCGAATAAAAGTTGGAATGATTTAACCTAAAATAACCGTGATAGCTTAAGCTAAATCATAATCTTCCTTTCATTCACTTTGCATTCTTTGCGTGCTAATCATTTGATCACTGTTATCTAACCTGATATGCCTACTAAATCAGAAATTTACACGTCAAAACGGATTCACAGGCCATTCAGGATTTTATTGGAGTAATAAATGAAGACGGAGAGAGTTCAAAATAATCATGGCTACGGTATTCCTGCTCTAGAATTTCAGGGAGCTAGAAAAGATTGTTAAATGGTTCTGATCTGGCCAAAAAATTTAACAAAAATTGGCCAAAGATTTAGAAAAAATAAAGTTCTCCAAGTTATATTCCAAAAAAATCAAATTTTCAAACACTAAAATGTTAGTATATCTTGAATAGAATCTTTGAGCTTATAATTATTTAAGCTTATTGCTTTTTCTGAAAAACTTATTTCAGTGATTCGAAAATATCACTCAGCTGATCACGATGGGGTTGATATAAACAAGCACAATAACATTTTTAGCAAAGAGGAAAGCAGGGAAGAACATAGACCAAATAGATATAGCTCTAACCCTGAAAATATGCGTTGCTTGCTCATTCCTCATCTCAACCACAACATCTTCATCTTCGCCTAAATTTCCTTTTTTTTTTTCTAAAAAACAGTCATTTTAAACAAGTGTGTATTGTTTTTTCATTCCTTTTCTCGTCTTGAAATATCTAATTCCAATGTGAATGAAAAGCTAAGAGATGTCATCGGTAGTTTTGTCACAGTGGGGGACAACGACACTCAAATAGTGGTTTACATGAAAATTTTGTTTAAAAGAGATACAAAATTTCGGAATATTGCTACGTCTTGCAAAGTGCGCATTTGTATTTTCTTAAAAAGGTAAAAATTGAGGAAATGTTGAGAGCAGTGGATTGTTCTTGAAAACCAAACATAGTTTGCTATAAGAAAGAAGGAAAGCGATTTTACAGATGTCAAATGTTCCAAAACAATGCAATAATGAGAAGCATAAAGTCTGGTGAAATGTCTTTAAAAACTTCAAAATATTTCAACAAATTGATTTTCTCATTGATGATCACTTTATCCTCTCTTGTAACATAAACAGCTGTGTTGGATCAAGTACTCAGACGCAGTAAAGATAAAATTATATTAGTAAATAAAATAGATCTGTAAATAATGTACGCAATGGAAGATTGAAAGGTTGGTTACTAAAACATTTATCAGAACTAAATATGGGACTTAGCAAGAATGAATGAATTACTTCACGAATTCAATGAAAAACTTCATCAGCAACGAATAACGAGTAAATTATATCTTCAAGTTTTTGATAGATGGAATTTCAGCTGAATTCTGCTGAATATCTATATACTGTTAATTACTTAAGACTAATTAATAAGCAACGTTGAAACATTTCGAAACCAACAAAAGCCGGCCTTGCACTTCAAATTAACAATTTGGTTCAAATCAACATTTGGTTTCTTTCTGATAACGAAAAAACCCCTGGCAACAAGTGGATCTAGCTTCTAGGTTCAAGAAAATTAAATCCGAAAAACTAGTTTCAAAGAATTTCCAATCATTCTACCACAACATAAAAAGGTTTTATGACTTTCGAAAATACTAACAGACGATGTAAATTGACATTGTTGATGAAGACTTCGTCTGGTAATGTCCGTAAACGATTTCTGTTTAATCGCCTGTAAAATTGCTACCCATACGATTCGAAACTAGTTTCACTATAAATATATAGTAAATTCACGACTTAACTACTGAGTTTTGGGCTGGAGCAATTATTTATTTTGATTAATTTTCGAAACTTCAACTTGTCACAGCAATGAATTTGCAAATGTTAGAATTTGATAAATTTTTATATCTTTCAAAGCTGATCATTGAGCTAATAAATGAGCTATTTGAATAAAAACTCACAGCCTCTCCAGTGCTATTAAATCACCGAAGGCGTCACTTTCGATCATGTGAATCTGATTATCCATCAATTGTCTGTAAGTCTAATGCTTATTAAATATTCAAATTCATTAGCAGTCGGCCAAATAAAGTAGTGCCAATTTGTTTTACAATGTCTCTAACATTCATTGGAAAGGAAATGCCTCTTTTGTTGTGCAGTTTGAAACCAATATTTAAAAACCACAAAATTTGATGATTTGAAATTGGGTACACTAAAACTGCAAGTCAGTGAAAAAAAAAAAAAAAGAAAAACAAAGGGAAATGAAGGAAATAGAAGACACTTATCATACAGAGAGATGATTGGAAGGTATATGTAATGCAACCAACAAGATTTTGAGATGGCGTAGAGCTTTAAGGTCATTCTTTCGTACCTCTGATATTTTGTTCTCTTGAAGGTCTCTGCAACTATTTTTTAACTATGACTTTTATTTATACATCAAGGTGTTCTATTACATCCGTGGATAAGTTGTGGTACTCCACAAAAAAAATAAATAAGAAAAGAAACGTACAGTCGCACGGTGTTTGGTGGTATCCTGGATGGTATCCTAAGAAGACCTTGTCCGGTACAAACGACTGTCTCCTGAGAACATGAGCATAGATGTGGACATGAATTGGAGGCAGTCTTAATTGTAAGGGTCAGGTGCAAAATTGCTACACCACGAAGCAGCAGCATATTCGGGTCGCTCAATCGACGCAACCCATCCCCGAGTTTCTGCAGTGGCTAACTGAAATGAGCGCCCCGCCTCTCCCACGTTCTTCGCCTCGACCTTTTCAATCATGACCATCACCTACCCATTCACCCATGCTACGACGCATTGAGTAATCATTATCGGCGTTACCAACATTTTCCGGGATTTTCGGGATAGACCTTATAACCATTCATCATTTGATTTCAATGATCTGTAAGTGTTATACATATGCAGAGTGATATGCAGATTTATTCCAGTGCTTAATTACGTCTTCTTTGTGAAATGTAGCACAACAATTGTGATCAAGCATCGTTACTGGGAACATCAGAATTTGGATTTCTCTCACTCACTAACCTAATAAGTCAACATTCGTAAATAGGAAACAATATGTTTGCCGTGTCTTGGTCTTTGCCTCTATCATGTTCATTTCGAATTCTCCCAATTTGAGTTTTTCCGGAAAAAGCTTAACGAAAAGGAGGTGAGAGAGGAGAGCGTTCGGTTTTTAATCTTTCACTAAGATATACTCAGAAAACATAAATAAGTCCTCTGAGAGTTTCTGAAAAATTCCCAACTAGCTGGTAGTAGTAGTGGCAGCAAATCAGGTGAGACATTATCATCTAGCAAACATAGAATACATTGAACAGGTTTCATTTTAAAGAAAATTAGAAAAACCTTAAAGAAGGATATTCATAATTATAATTGATACCAAACAAAAAATGAGAAAAGCTCGACAACGAAATTTACCACTTCAAACAATTTAAATTCCAGAAAAGAACTTGAATTGCTTCCACTGAACTGTTTGAAACCTACTGAAAGATTCCGGAAGTCCACAAAAATGTCAAAATAACCTGACCACTACTATTCATAGCAGAAATAGCCGTTGATGGATGCAAGCAGTAGAGTGGCAATTATATTGAAATTCAAGATTATTTCCACAAGAATTTTAATTTCATATTAAAACTTATTTTACTCAAAAATGCTTCTCCCCACATAAAATTTCGCGTATAATAGTTTATATCTTTGGTTTAATTCCAACATATTCCAGATCATCAAAGCATATCCAAGGATTCCTAAACATCACTTCGCTTTGTTTCGCCGAAAAATTAGGTTGAAATATCCAAAGTCTAGAGCTGGAAATTTGCAATATGGCCCATGGTCTTGAACAATTTTACTGAGTGCATTTTTCGCCTAAGAATTTACTAGACGGCAGAATTTTGAAAGTAATATTTCAACTCAAAATTTAGGAAATAGTGAGGTTGATGAACTTTTGGATATTGCCAGCAGCAATTACTGGTCCATTCTTTGCAACAGTTCAATTAATGACCACATCCGTTCATTGTGTACCGTATGTCACACATGACATGGTGATTCATGACCAATTGCATTCCAATAGAAGTAGTAAATAGACAAATAAATTATTAGGCAGATGGCTAAAATAGATGGATAAATAACTAAATAGATGAATAAATAACTAAATGAATATATAATAAGTGGAAAAAATGAGTGAATAGATGGATAAATAAATAAACAAATAAATGAGCAAGTAAACAAGCAAATAAATGAACAGATAAATAGATAAAATAGATAAATAAACAGATAAATGAACAATTAGATGAACAAATAATAAACAAATAAATAAATGAACATATAAATAAACATATAAAAATAAGTAAGCGAAAAAAAAAGTAAACATATAATAATAATAAGTGAACATATAAATAAGTAAACGAATAAATAAATTAATTAATAAGTAAATAAGCAAACGGATAAATAAACAAATAAACAAACGAATACATGTACAAATAAAGAAGTAAATGGACAGATAAATAAACGAATAAATAAGCAAACAAATAAGCAAATCAATAGGCAAATAAATAAATAAATGAATGAATAAATAAATCGATACATAGTGAGATGAATAAACAAATAAATAAACGGTTGGTAAAATAAACAAATAAATAAATGGACAGACAGGTGAACAAACAAATAGACAAACAAATAAATGAATAAATAAATAATGTAAATAAATAAACAAGTATAAAACGGTAAAAATGCAGAGGAAAGGTTGTTCACTCATTCCAAGAACTAACTGAAAACAGGTCAATGATTTGCAGAAACATGCAATTTTGAGAAATATTAAACGACAAGTGGTAGACAATTGAGGAAAATTTGTTAAAATTAACATACTCGTGATTTCACGTGATTTCAGAATAGCAGTAATTACGAATTTTTTTTTAGAGCCTTGTTTATGCTATTGATTACCTTAAAGAGGAAGCTGGGACTGGTGCTTGGTCTTCAAGTAAAATAAGTTAAATCCATGCATTGAAAAAATTTTATAACGTGAATTTTTGTCGGTGCGAAAAAGTGATAGATGTGGAAATGAGAATGCATAATTTTGAGTTACTTGTTGGGAAATTCCTTAGCAATAGTCATTATCATTGACTGATTAGTAAACACCTGCTTGAAACGAAGTGTGCTCAATCCTGGTCACTTTTCCATTTTTCTTTTTTTTTTTTGTGCAAAAAATATTGACATTGTAGATTTTCAATCGAAATATTTGTGTTCTTCCAAAAATTTGCTTAAAGTAAAGTGTGGATCACTTACTTTACAAAAATTGACTATTGCTGGAAATACTTCAAGTTGTATAAAAATTGCAGCGAGAAATGAACATGTTATCTTTCATAAAGTTTATTTTGGAAAAGTTGAAGATTTTAGCTTTATAAATTATTGATTATAAGCGATGGCTTCTCTTTCCTTGGCTTTCTGCTTTGACGCCCCTCAAAGGCTAGAAAAGAGGGTTGAGCTTGAGGCAGTAAGTGACGGAGACTAAATGAAGCTGAGTTACTTCGAAATCGCAGTAGTCACCACAACAGCGACAATAACAACTCTAACGAACAAGGTTGTCCACATTTAGGCAGCCATGTCCCAAAAAACGATCTTAGGTTGGTCTAGTCGGACTTGTTGCCTGCAAAAAGTGCTATTACTGCAATTATGTGCAGTTGCGGTAGTAACCTTCCGTCCAGAACGCTGCTCTAATGACACCGACGTCATGGATCATCTTTTAACTGAGGCTGCACTCCGCCACAATCGCCATAAGTTACCGTCTAGACCAGTTATTGTACGAATCGAGATGTGGATTCAAGAAGTAACTTATGTTTCCGAGTTAACTCAGGATTTTGAAATTGGTTCGTTTAGAATAATTAAAATAATCCGCAAACTAAAACTCATACGGCATTTATGTTGTCTATCCAATCGTAATCTTCGTCGGGGTTAATTAAAAATCAATTTGACGGTAGGAAGACAAGAAAAAAAAATCATCATTGTTATGCCGATGCTGCCTATGACGTACCGTAGAAAGACATTTTATGGCCCTGGCTTTACATAATGGAATGGTTTCATTTCTTTTGTCCAAATCCTGAATCCTAGAAGGTTTGCGTTTTTTAAATGGTTTGATTCAAGTTTCAAGTTCAAAAGTAATGGGTAGTCCCACTTCAATGATTACCATGTTAGCACCTCATTTATACATATGACTTCTGTGAATATTTTTTATGGATCTGAAACTTATCATGAAATTGGTCAGATTGCCAAACACTTTTCAAGGCTTACTTTGCTTTTATTGATTTTCACATTTGTTGAACTTTTTCCCGAGTATTTCTTGCGTTAAAATGAAATTTCTACTAAATGCAGCAAATTATTGAATTTGAGAGAGTTTGCTGCCCATACAGTGTAGGAATATATTTACTCTTAGTTATGCCAGAAAAAGGAGCAACTATTACTTACTTTAAATTCGCTTATTCGTGTTTCAATCAAGGGATCCATGTATCTGTTTTTTTATTTATTTTTTTTCAAAAGCTTTTCCAGGTAAGAATCCCATATACCTCCACCGAAAATTTTTTGGGAAATCCAGTTCATTAAAAAAAAAGTTGACAAAGCGGAACAGATTTTATTTCCACTTGGATCTTTTCATTATTAATTGGAGAAATTAAACTTGCTTGAACATAGATCATTGCAACGAATATCATAATATCACGTGTCGCACAAAAAGACAGCAAATTCCATTTCGCAAAACATCAGTCTATGTAAAAGGAGTTTGGATATTTCCGTCAGCAGAAAGCAGATAGTTGATACTTTTTGATATGCTTGCAGGATATTAAAACTGATTAAACATTTGGTTCCATGTCATTCTGTATCAAAGTCCCATAATTGTTGTGTGCCTGTTTCTTTCCACCCCATTTCAATTTCCTTCCACTTTTTCGAAATTTTTACATTTTTTTTCTAGTCATCACCAGAATTACGTTATGCTAATAAACCGAATGGTTGTTATGTTTGAGGATATTTTCTGCAAAAATTCATTCATATTCTGCCTCAAATTTAAGTTTGAATATTATATCGAAATCTTAGTCTCAATTTTGCAGATTTATATGTGAACGAATTTTGGGAGGATCCAGCACTCAACTACGAAGTGCTTCTCCCATGTAATGGCAATTTAAGCTTTGATCACAGCATCCATGAAAGTATTTGGATTCCTAACACCTGTTTTATTAATTCGAAAAAAGCACTTATCCACAGCTCGCCATTCCGCAATGTTTTTCTTATGGTCTTTCCAAATGGTATGTAAAGTTCCTAAGCCCATGTTTTAAAGACATAAAATAATGGTAGAAAGTGAAAAAAAGTGCTCATTCCGTTTTCTCTCTAGCAGTAAGAGAGCGATTTGCATGCTTAATATTTTTAAAGATAAATGATCATATCAGTTATCTTGTAAGAAACTCTTTTTTTCTAAAATCTGGTATTTCAGGCTCGATATGGTCGTGCTGGCGTATCAAGAGCACGGGTCCATGTCTTATGGATCTGCGTAATTTTCCAATGGATTCTATATCATGTATGCTAACATTTGAATCTTATAATTACAACATTCAGGAAGTGCGAATGAAGTGGAACGAACCTCATGCTGTATTAATGTTTAAGGATATCGAATTACCAGATTTCACTTTGGTCAACTACACAATCTCTGTCATCGAAGCTGTAATTTTATTTTTTTTCATACTAGAGGTTCTTGATTCGAAAAGTTAGAAATATTTTGTATTATTTCCAAATTTAAATTTATTGCCAACTAATATAGTATATCAGCATTTGCAGGAATATGCAGCGGGCTTGTGGGACGAACTTACTGTTTCTTTCACGTTCAAAAGGAGGTATGGATGGTACATTTTACAAGGTAAGTTCGGTCTAAAATGTTGAGTTTCCTGCAAAAGAACTGTTATTCAGAAGGACACAAATTTTATATCGCTCAGGATATATCCCAACGTATTTAACGATATTTATCTCATGGATACCATTTTATATGAGTCCGCGAGCAATGCCAGCTCGAACTATGATTGGTGTCAATTCTCTCCTTGCAATGACATTCCAATTTGGAAATATTATACGGAATCTACCACGAGTATCTTATATTAAGGTGAATTCCCTAAATGTTTTCAAGTTTTACATTTATTGATGTTTTCCTAAAAAAAAAAAAGAACTATTTTTCTTTTTTTTTTTGCTTAAACAACACCGAGC
>NW_018108205.1:212531-221079 GCF_000183805.2 Loa loa
TTTTACCTAAAAAAAAAAGAACTATTTTCTTTTTTTTTTTGCTTAAACAACACCGAGCATTGATTTTTTTCCCCTGAAAATTTTTAAATGTAAGTTCGAAAACTTTTGAAATCCTTTCCAACACACATGAAACTGGGTAATGTCTTTTATTGCAGGCAATTGACATATGGGTCCTGAGGTAAGCTTTTAAATCATATTTTTTTGAATTATATGTACCAGTTAATTGCAAAATATTTTTGAAAATTCAGCTCTCGAGAAATTGACAATCTCTTTTATTACCAATTAATTAGAAGAGGCGGCTTTATTCTTGTATTTTACCTCAATTTTTTTGGAATTTGTACATCAACCAATCCGTCGACCTTATTTCCCAACTTGCGACAAATGATTGCATCTATCATTTTTTAAAAATGGTGTGACCGTATCATTACTGGAAGTGAACGAACTCGTCTGCAAAGCAAAAGACTTGTACTCATCATCATCCTGGGTTATCTGAACAGACAACTGTAAATTTTTGAACATTCGTTCATGCTTCAATTAAATTCAAACGACTCAATCTATTTATCTCGTTACTTACTCAGCTAAGCATCTCCCATACTGATATGATGAGAATACCTGGTCCATATCACTGATATAATGGGAAAGAAGCACAATAACAACAAAAATCAATTAAACTCCATTCCCTTTTGATCATTTTATTCTCCTGTCTTATAACGAGAAAAAAGGATGACAAATTCATATATAACTTCATTGGTATATGCTTGCAGATTTGTCTAGTCAAACCATCAGAAATCGTCAACTTAACCAGACTCAATTTTCCTTTATTTCATTAGCACCAAAACTTCAAATGTCATCCAAACTTTCTTTGCATAAGATAGAGAAATATACAGCTGAGTTTTTCGACATCTTTTTTGTCCTTTATAACAAAAATCCATGAGTTAAGGAATATAAATCACACACATTTTAGGAATAAATGTGGTATCGATGACAAATGAAAGAATATTAAAATAATAGACCATTAATAACGACTTCCGAGAGCACAAATTGACAATTGATCTGAAACAAATTAAACTGTTCACAAAATGTGGTAGTTGTTTGCAATGAACTGCACATAAGTCTGGCATGCTCCTGTCAAAAATTGGTTCTCCAAATTTCCCTCAATTTTTTCCACTTCACAAACTGTATTTGCAGTGGGATGACTTTCATATTCGCGTCGTTAATCGAACTTGCGATGGTCGGTTTTATGAGTCGGCATGAAGGACAAGCAGATACTAAACTGAATCATATGCAGAAAGAGGTTATTTTCCTGTTTTTTATATTAACAAAATCAGTAGCATCTAGACGATACGAAAGGCGGAAATATGAGACTGCTTCGAGAAATTGGACAGCAGCTTCCTAAGACCCTTTCATGATGCATGATGCTAGTACCAAACAGTTATGCTGCATGCATACATCCAATGATCAAACTGCCTGAGACTTGAAATCTTTAAATGAACATAAATCTTCTGGTAACCAATATCACCTTCAATGCTTTAACCAATATCACCTTTAATTAAATAAGCATTTAGCAGTGGTTTTCATAAAAATAGACATTTAAAAAAGATTTAAATCAGTACCCTTATCAATGAATATTTTTTAGACTACTTTTTTAGAGAAAATCATCTATTCTGGATAGTGAAAAACTGGATTTATATTCAAGGACGAGTTTCCCTCGTAAGTGTATCATATTATAGAATCGTACATGCTAACCCAGCTTAACCCTGAACTCTTTGGGCCTTCTTTTGACTAGCTTCAGAAAAACTTACTTCAAGCGGCTTTTTCATTGGGAATCTGAAGTTAATAAAAAATGGACTGTAAATGAGAAACCTCCCAATTCTCGCTTCTAAATCGAGTTTACTCCTCAAATCAGAAATGGATATGAAACGATTCGTATCAAGAGATCAGAGCAATCCTTACATTAAATAAATATATATTTTTCGAATTTCCAAATTTCTGTTTAATCCTAATAATTTTGTCACACAACAGAAGCCAATGCAATGATTTGCAATGTGATTTAATGAAATTTTCAGTGGTATATGCAACGTTTAACATGATATATTGGGGTTATTATATGAATGGACTACTTCTACAATAAATATATCCCAAATGATTTTCAAATGAAACGCCTCCTACAAGTTCTAAAAATGTTTTTTGCAAATGTGCCTGTTTTTCTACCTTTTGATCAAACGAGTGAACTGCAATTATTGCCTGATTTGATTGCCTCATTGTAATCCAATTATATTTAACCAACCATATCAAAAGCAAACACTATAGCATCCCATAACTTCACAACAAAGTTTCGCCCTCTACATATGGTATCCCCAACCAGTCTTAATTTTTGATGTCGATTCGTGCTACTCACACTAATCTTGTTTTATTCATTGCCGATTACTCCCGGAAATCACATTCAGATAACGAACGTTGACTGATTTTTAAGGTAACAATTAACAAAAAAAAATTCGTTTCAAGCCAGAAGAAAGTATAAAATCTTGGTTGTGCTACATTGTAGATCAAAACTAAGTAGAACCTCGATATGCGGGAACAGTCAGAAGTTCTTTGACGCTGGTACCTCCTAACAATACCAGCATGAAAATAGCAAAACAATGACCATATTTCTCACTAAACTACAACCGAAATTACGGCACCATTTATGTGATAAACTCAACTTTCAACTTTCTCTGTAAGCATCATGAATTAATTTATTGATAGATGAAATTCGTTTAACTTTCAGTATAAAGTAATAATAAGTTGAATGTTGAAAGTAAAACATGTAGCAAATACAGCTTTGATGTGTTATTTGAAGATATTAGCAAAATAGGTCATTACCAGTATGAAATTAATCCGAAAAAAAAAACAGATCGGAGTTCTAATCAAGAATACATGCATAAGTTCATATCAATGGAAGCTAAGAAGAACGAGATCAAGGAATGTTTGAAAAAAATTTTCCAATTAACTGTAGCATCTTCGTGTTATAAAGACGTAGTAATTGGAAGTTTGATATTTGGGACAAAGGTCTGCCTGAACGCAACAGTACGACCTCCTTTGATAACTGGATTGAATTTCGAAGTAACAAAACTTCTTCAGAGATACTTTTCAAGGTTCCCAAAAATAGTCCCTATAAAACTGTTCTGACAGTTTGCAATGCAAGGAAATTTTCAAAAAATGCGAATAAGCAAGGAATGGTTATATGCCATTCAAAAATGCGCATTATCGCCCATGTTAGTTCCAAATTTTATTCATTAAATGCCTTACTATGTTAATAAACAAGTGCAAATAAAATACACGAAACAAAAGAAAACATATGACAAGTTTGGCATATTTCAAAAACGCGAATGACATGCAGAACAATAAAAACGAAACGAAAGTCATTGTGATGTCACCAAACAGAATAAGTCTCGTTGAGCGAGTTCAAGGCACAAGTCAGCCTAATCGTTATCAAATGTGCAGCTGCTGATTTCTTTCTTTTAAATCCACTGCGCAAACTGGAAGGATGCACGCACATTTGTAACGTTTGCAGCAAGCGCGGGTAGGGCCCTTCCTAAATCTTCGTTCACGAAGCCTAGTCATGATGATGATGCAGCTGTCTTGTCAGTGTTGCGCTGAATGGAATGTTCTAATTGACTCTGAATCGAAAGCACTCGTTAAAGCACGTCATTGTTTATACTTATTTTTATCTCCATCTAGCACCAACAGTTGCACCAATACACGTCCTCACACGTACACGTATTATATACTACCTGTACCCGGCCACACGTTATCACAGCAACAGGTAGTAGCAAATAAAACAATTAATTTGTTAAATGGAAAACAGTTGTTAAATCAGTGTGGTAAGATGACAAGAATAAGAAGAGAAAGCTCACATTTCTAATATGTTTAATTTCATAACACTTGTGAGTATACAATGCTTTTTTATTGTTCCACTGTTTGTGTAGACATAGAAATCGTCTAATTTGCCGACTCTAAAACACGAAACATATAACTGTTTATTCATGTGAGAAGCAATCCGTGTGCAGAGATTTAAACCGCGCAATTCTAAAGATTGGCCTTGAGCTTTGTTGATGGTAATTACAAATGCTAATCGAATTGGAAATTGCTATCTCTTAAATTGAAATGGTATTGTCGGATTACCGAAATTAAAGTTGTGTTCAAATAAAATTTCTATAATATCCAACGGACGAGGTGACGAAATCTTGCAAAATTAAAGCAATGAAGAGGATATGAGCTAACAATAGACAGCATAACACAAAAACGTCTCAGTATCTACACCATGGACAATGATATCATTGTACATACACAATGGATAATGCTAAAGGGCAGCCATACCTCCATGATAACCTCGATGGAGCTTACAAAACTCTCTAATCCTTATACATATGTATGGAAAAATCCAAAAGCGTCCAGTTTTTACAACCGAGCAGACGATAGATCCTCTTCGCTTATCCTCCACGACTGAACCACAGACAACGACATTATAGCATATCCGCAACCATTGCATAACAACGATATTCTTTCTATTCGCTAAATACATTTTCCGTAACATATCCCTAATTCGACGACCTATTAACTAACCGACAGTCAAATTACTATCAAAGGTAACGACAAGGAATTTGTAAGTTGACTATATTGCTTGCTCACCGTATAACTCATTTACCACTGTTTACCAATCCACGCGTAATATACATATTTTACACCCTTTTTGTTGTTAACTAGTAATATTGTGCAAGAACAATATTACATCCCGAATAAATCTATCTCGCTGAAAAACGAATTCAACAGATTAGCTTTCCCAGTAGACATATCCGTTGGAATCATAGGGATGCGAGAAAGGTTCGGTCAAGATTGTTGCTTCTACGACGTTACTCATTAATTTTTTCCACTGCAAGCCCTGTACCGTTGCAAAGCTTTGGGTGGTTAATATTTCACAAAGCTTTAGCCAGTTGATTCTGCAATGCTTTTCCCATGCCGGATGCTTTAGGAATGTTGCACGTGGTAGTTTCAGTGAACTGCATGTTCACAGGCAATTTCAAAGCGGAATGAAAAGTTCTTCTACCTGATAGCAATGTCGCAGCTACTCCGGATGACGCAAGAAATAGGCTATGTCGTTTTCGGATCGAATTGCTACCAGAACCAATCTAACTAGAAACGTTTTACCTCCAACTGATTGAGAACTTTGTTCGCGATTTCTAAGCGCAAACCTCCAATCATTAACAAGCTTCGTTGCAGATTTGTGCTATGAAATCCATGTTCATGTTTGAATTCTTCGGCCACGTGCGATTTGTATTTCTCCCATAATTCTGTAGGAGATGAAGGAGAGCAGGCGGTCAATATGATCGCAAACAATGCACGAATTTGATTTAGATGCGACGTGTTACACACGTCATTAATGCATGCATCCTAGTCGATCGTTCTTCAATAAATTCAGAGCTTGACATGCACGCGGAAAGTGGCATGTGTAACGCCTTTCACAGTTCGCAATTGCTGGAAAGACATTGAACCGGGCAATTTACCAAAAGCATGCGAAGAAAAAAGCATTCATCTTGATTGGGATGCATCGTGTGTCTGCATATCGCAGTTTCTTTAAATATGCCAGGTTGTCCGTCGATTGCTCTTCTCGTTTGTGTTGTTCAAATGATTTTCTACTCGCATTCCATGTGTAAATATGAAGGCACTTCAGAATACAGCAGTGTTTTCGCAAACGCGTCATTTTGACATGACGTGCAGAAAACAGTTAACGTTATAACTGATGGATACAGGGATGTTTGTTGCATATTTGGAGCTGTGATAAACGCGTTGTCCATTTTCTAGATGTATTGCTGAGTGAACAACAGCTGGACTTTGTTCATGTATGGGAAATGAAATAATTCGCCATACAGCTTCATTGCTGCTTATGTATCTTCCAGCCTAATACTGTGCGATTTCATAGATATGTATGATTGCATTCTTATCACTTCCTCCTAGTTGCAAACCAAGAACTGTCATATCGCTACTTATTCCATGTTTCTGTCAGATTTTGTTTTTGATAAGCAAAGGCGAATATGAACAACCCACCAGTTATCTACTTCGATGTTACCGTTTTACATTTGTATGGTTGCTAATTTACTGCCTTCTGCAGATCTTCTGTATAAAGGATATCCATCGTTTCCTGTAATTGTGTTGGATACAAATGTTCAAAGATTCGCACGGATAGACGGAAAGTGCTCTTACACGGAAAATGGATAGACGGAAATTCACTATGCATGGATAGATGAAAAATGCTTAAAGCATTTCTCTTTTAAATGCTTGGAGCATTTTCCATCTATCCATACATGTGAATTTGATGGAACAATTGGCGTTTTCAAAATGTAATTATCTTCATTTTCTCGAATCATTAATCGATATGAATAATGTTCACTGTGCTGCACTTCGTATTTGTTCGCCACTGACTGGATCTTGATGTTGAAATGATATCCATTTGCACCATCCCAAAAATGACTGGATATTGCAGAGCACTGTAGCATTCTGCAACTTTTGTCAATTGATCGTTTCTGTCGCGAATTTCAACATCGCGAAATTCCAAATAAAAATAAATTCCTTATTCAAATTGTAAATAATGTTAATAGTGTGAATCATTTAACCAATTTACATTCTTTAAAATTATTTCCCATACGTTTTTATCTTTGTCTAACGGAAATTCACATCTTTAATGACAAAGGATGTCCAATTTACATGTTAATCTTCCCATCTGATCTTGTTACAATGCTTATTCTGTAATTGGATCTTTACAGTTTCCTATCTAAAAGAACACCCTTTTTTAACGTTTTATGTAAACCACTCCCACTTCATTAAAACATATATGCAGCTCATTGTAAGGATTAAGGTCCTTTGCTCCTGTATCAACAAGACGGTTATATCCCTTCTCTAGTACTGCTCTCCACACCGATATTCTTTTCCTTTCTGCTGTTTGTTCAATTGGTCTTATTCATCACTTTTATAATATTAATAAAAGTTAATCCTTTCTGCTAGGTCATTTTCGTGGCATAACTGACATTCTTACGAGCTCCCACCGTAACAAGGTAAGCCTTCGTTAAAATTTCTTGTATACTTATAGCTCACAACGAAACCTTTCAAACCCTTCACTGCGCATCAATATCTGGTGCAACTACAACACAAATATAACCGAAGCCAAATAACTTTACTACAGGCCAACCCCTTAAAGTTCCTGCTTGTTCCTGATAGTTGACTAACCACAACAAAAACAAACTACGGCAGTTTCTTCGATGAAGAACAATATCTCTAGGTTGAAATTGATCTCCGACTATAATAATTGTCATTTTGTTCATAGTTGGAGTACTGAATCATCGTACGTATTCTCCAGCGGGTATTTAATTTCCTCGGCACGTATTTGGGCCATTCCTTGTCTCCTTCGCTCGTTTGCTGATGCACATTTTCCCGCAGTTTGATTTGCAATTACTCGTCACACTGCTTCCGTTCTACAAGTACGACGACCTAAGTTTAATCTTCTTTGAGGCATTATTTTGATGAAATGAAGCAGATCGACTGGAAAAGAAGGAAGAAAGTTATAACAAAAACATAAGAAATTGCAAAACATTAAAAAAGGAAAGAACACGAACTAAAAAACAAAGAAAAAACGGAAAGTGAAAAATACTGACGAAATATTTCAGTTCAAATACAGATCAAGGTACAGCTCAACTCTACCGTCAACTGCACTGAAAAATAAGGGAAACAGTTAAAAAACGAAATGAAAAATAATGGGAAAAGGAAAAAATAAACTACACTCATGCAATGAACGCTATGGTAAGTGACACAGTTCAGTTTTGATGCAATATCACACGAAATAATTAAATTAAAATGAAAATAAATCGGGATTTATGAAAATTCTTTATAAAATATGCAGCAGATAGGATGATGCAATTCTCTAACCAAAATCAAAGCGATGAGAAGGATGTCAACGTACAATAGGAGAAAATTTAAAATTTTAAAAATTAAAACACGGAGAAATCTCGGTGTTTTCGAACATCTGCAACATAGACTATATGAAGCGCCAGCTAACCTCCATGAGGACTTTGCGGAGTTTACCAAAGCTTCTCTCCCATACTCAAAAAAATGGATGTTTTCGCCTGTTACAGGTGTGACATCCATATAAAAAGTATGTAAAAACGCGCACGCATTCAGATCCAACATTGTGTTAAAATTCCAAACCAATCGGTGAAAAACTTTGGAGATTTAAGGTAAGTGACAAATGAACAGTTACATTTTTATTTATATAGAATATAAAATGTAGATATATGCTAAATACTCCCTAACATGTAAAATTTGTGCATTTGAATGTGTGTTTATCAACATGTGTGTATATGTGTAAGTATGCGTATATGTGTATGTATATATGTGTTTGATGTATATATATATTTGGATGTATATGTGTGTGTATGTATGTGTGTGTATAATATATATATGTGTATTATATATATATATATATATATATATATATATATATATATATATATATATATAT
>NW_018108205.1:221295-226108 GCF_000183805.2 Loa loa
ATGTATATGTTTATGTATATGAGAGTTTGTGGCCAGTATGTGCGATTCAATTTGGTAGCCAGAATGTAACAACTTAGTTAATGGCAGTATCCATTGTGTATACGCATACGCACCGGGCAATAAGAGCAAATACGGGGTTAGTTTGCAGCGCAAGAATCTAAATTGAGTGGTCTTCCAAGCGAGCAGCGATTGTTGCAAGACGGAGTGAGCGTCTTTTCTTTTTTATCGGAATTGAATACATGTTTAGTATACGATACAGCTGCAGTAACAACAGGAGTATTACCGGTACTGATACAATCACCCCCATTGTATGGTGTGGTCTTTCTGTCATCTACGTATTCATGCTCTTCTTTCATCTGTTCATCTTTCCACAAAGATGCGTTGCCGGTTGAGGATGCATGCTATCCAATAGTGCATGCTATCCAATCAGCAGGCCGCATATTATGTCTAACATCTTGCTTGAGTCACTCCTCTTGCCATCCTCTCATTTCTCCTTCCTTCTCGTTTCTGTGGTTGCGGTACTGCCAGTTCAGTCTGTTTGATATATTAACTTATTCTAGATATTTCACGTTTCATACGCACCATGGAATGCAACGAGTCAGAAATGCAGAATGATCCGGTTTTTTTTACCGGAATAGTCGTTGCTTCATAGACTCCTGTTCGTCATTTAACCAACCAGCCATAGATTGCCATATTCCTAGTTTAGTTTACTTTTCTCCTTGCATCCCCTCACTTATTTGACCCATCTCTGCCTGTTCTCTTTTCTATTCATGTTGTTGTTGATCGATCTGTGTTTCTCCGTGCAATCGATTACAGCACATGTACTTCTAATACGCATTAACACTTTTTATTCGCTATGAGCAGTAGATGTAAAGTACGATGTGCTGATATGAAAGTACGCTGATATCGTCCTTCACGTGATTTCTTGCGAAGCGAAGTATTTTTAATTTTATCTTACTCGAAACTCACAGTAAACAAACTGATATCGAACGTCACTGGTGGCCGAATTTATGATGGATCGGTCGCGTTATGGAGGTCTGCTGATCGGTTGCTGCAAATAAAAGTGGTAACGCAGGTGCATAGCTTTGCTATGGTTTTAAGATTTGATATATAAAACGAATTGACAATTGAAGCGTGCTGCGTTACTAACTTGTCAAAATGTGTAAGTGTGCGAAGTTAGTGCATAAAGTAAAAGAGTTCTTTACGCTCTCCTCTTCTGCTGTAATATTAACTGGAAGAATATCTGTTTCGTGCTGATATGAGAAGCAAGGACCATTTTGGTTGATTATTTGCACTTAGGTCTGGACGTCCTGTCGTTTTTTGCCAGTTATCCATTAGTAGTGTGGTGTGTTTTGCATAACGAGCATGAGATGGTTTACTTATTTAGTCGTTTTAATACAAGCCCTCCCGTACTTTGTGACTTTCTGTGCTTTTCACGTTTAGATGCAGTGAACCATTTTTTTTAAAATATCCTTGTTTGTACTTGTAATACGTTTCAAAACAGCATTTATACTTATAGGCTGCTACCGAACATGGCGTCTATGATGTAAATGTTGTAAGCAGAGACCATTCCAATTTCCTGTTGTGAAAAAATACTTTTTAACGAAAATAGGGTTGAAGCCCGATGTCCAATTAAATGCGTTATTTCTTTCGCTTTTGTGATATGGATGCTCTTCGTCCGATTTGAATGGAACAGATTACAGATCTCTCCTATTAAAATTCTGTTGTCGCTTCTGTCATGGCTTTAGTATTTGCGAGTGTGAACTAGTGTAATTCATATTTATGTTTGTTGTAACTGCTTTGCAATTTGTAAATTATTGCTTGAACCGCATTTGGAAGTATATGACTTTCTATGGCCGTTGATCGGTTTATAGACATCTGAAAAAAGTGTGGTTCCTTGATACGTGACTGGTATTGTATATCTGCTAGGGTGGTAGTGATACTGTAAACTGATTCAGATTTTCACCGTTAATATTTGTTTAAAAGTACTGTTGAGGTGTGGGTGCAGTTCTTGTTCTCTTTCATGTCGTAATTGGGTGTACGGGGAAGTGGAGGACTGCTATCACTACAAGTACCACTTGTCATGTTATTCACTTTAATTCAGTCACCAATTAGGTTTTCGACACTTTGGATCTTCGTATCTGTGTTAATCGCAATGCGTAGTATTTTTTCTTTGTTTGGAATTCTGGAAAATATCCATCATTGTCTTCTACGACCATACAGGCGATCTCCACTGTGGGCATCTGTTTTTCATCTTGTAGTATTGGTCCTGTTCAGTTCTTGTAATTTTAATTTTTTCAGTATTAAGTAGGTCGTAGTTCTCCATAAATCTGCCGGGAATCCAAGTTTATCGAATGGCCTCTTTGTTCAGTGATACATTCACAGGGTGTAGTATTTAGAATTATCAAATCTCGATCAAGGCATGTTTATTGTGTTGATTCTTTTTCATTTTCAAATGTTATATTTCTGGCCTCATATATCAAAGATAAACCCGTAAGTCTTCAGTTTTCGTCTCGATAAACGTTGAAGCAAAGTGGAAATGCTGTGTGTTGTCTGCTTTATATAGCCTCTTTCATGATTTGTTGATCTTTTGACAGTACTAAAGAAGAGCCACCATCATTCGGCTGAAAATCGAAATGTAATATATCAAAAACAAAGAAAGCTATTTTAAATCTAAAAAAAAGACCTCATGACAACTATTGAATCGTTGTTATACAGTTAGTTGTTAGTAGATGTCTTGTTGTGCATACTGTTGGTTGAGTAGTTCAGTGTCAAATTGGACAAACATTCTTTTTTATTATGTTCATCAAGAGTCATACAAAGGGACGAATTTAAAAAGGCAACTATGAAATGCACGAAACAGAGAGACGTCAATGACGTTCATGTTTTTGTCATATTTGTTTGTTGATGGATGTGAGATGTTTGGTAGAGGTAAATTACTCTTATCCAAGAATAGTTACTCTTTCATCTTTCCTCGCTATCGATATTCACTGCCCCATTTTTTGCAGCCGTTCTGATTTCTTTCTGTGTTCATCTTTAGACATTTTCTCGGTACCCTTTGCGTAACATTTAGGAATTGTTCATGAAGTTCAGATCTTCTGTGTTCAGGAAAGGTCTCGAAAATATTGCGTTAATGTTGCATTCGGAAATTCATCCACATGTTTAGTGATTTGAACGCAAATTGTGTGGATTCCTACGCGAATATTTTCTAAAACAAAATTCACACTTTTTGTTTTCTTTTTTGTTTTCTCTATGTAGAGCAGTTTAGTAAGGTTTGTCACAATAAGTTTCACTGTTGCTTGGAGTCCTGCTGGATACTGTAAGAGACCCAGTGCTGGTAAATTTTTCGTTGATGTGAAATCAAAAAAAAGCTTTTTAAATATTAAACATTAAATGCAATAAACGGACTGAATATAGCAAAAATGCACAGAACATTGTTGATGGATTGTTGAAATGTGTTCCTATAGCCATTCATTTCCTTGATGAGGTCGTCAACGTTATCATATTCTGACTCGTCATAATGCAGGATTTATGTTTCGACTTTTTAGTTTACTTTGGATATGGCATCCGGGGGCAGCAGTGAAGAGGCGCAGCTAGCTCAATGTCAAGCCTATGTGCAACGGCATAACATTCAGCAGTTGGTCAAAGAAGCGATTGTTAGCTTATGTATAAACAAACCTGAAAATCCGATCTTATTTCTCAAGGAACATTTCGAAAAGCTCTATGATCAACGATCTCAGGCATGTTGACATTTTATATCAAGTGCATGCTTGGCGTATTTTGGGGAAGAGATCTAAATTGGAAGTTATTTGTGGCGAAATTGCAATAACTCAAAGTCCTGAACAGCTTTTTTTTTCTGTTAGGGTTCACAAAAGGACAAATTTTAGTCGTACTCTGTCTTTGGGATTTCTTACTGATTACTGATGCGTAATGCTTTTTAATACACTATGCTATTTCAAAAAATTGCTGCACTGCCGTATTTGGCGGTGTTTTTCATATTGTTCAGAACTCAGTTAAAATAAAAAAAAACGATGTTTTTAGTAATCGCCTGTACCCTTCTAATTTCTTGAAAGCATCTTATTCACTAGATTACTGATTTTTTGACAAATATGTGTCTTTTGGACATCATTTTAGTCATTTTAACGACATGCAGTTTGGTCGTTGGTATTCCTTTGCGTAGTATATATTTTTGGACAAATTGAGCGAAATATAATAATTTCTTCCTCATGATTCACATATATATTATCTTACGGAGACTTTTCATTTTTGCAGAAAAGTCATAGCTCTCGAGATTCTTTGGTAACGGAAACATTTGTTCCCTTTGTTTTCTAAGAGGAGTTCTGACAAAACATCGTTCTAAAAAAGTATGGTAACCTGAGAACTAGTTTCTTACTTTATGAAGTTGAGTATAGTAACTTGGTCATTTGAACTGTTCTACTTATATGATATTTTCTGTTATTGAATGATAAACGCTCAAGTTTCTTTTCAATCATATTTTCGAAAATATAAATGAACTTTGTGGAATTCACATAAAAGCAAATGATGTGTTTGCTTGTGCGTATCTGTATTAATATCTGTGAATATTTCTCTGATTCACATGCGGTATAACTATTCATGTGAATCATTTTGCATACTATTCAAGTTGCTGATAAGGTGACAGGAACAAGGAAGAGGGAGGTTGTTCTTATAACTGAACGTTCAATTTTCTGAAAGGTAGTAAGGATAGTTGATTTTTCAGTAAGAATAGTTTAACATTTCATTAAACTGTTATATACATATATATATATATATATATATATATATATATATATAT
>NW_018108205.1:226528-238971 GCF_000183805.2 Loa loa
AAGTAGTAGTAGTAGTATATATATATATATATATATATATATATATATATATATATATATATATATATATATATATATATATATATATATATATATATATATATATATATGGTATGTAATACAGAGTAGTGTTACTACAACTCTTGTTATTTGAATTTAGATATAACGCATACCGCTTATTCCTGCCACATACTGCCCATTTTCTCAGCGATCGCTCTGCGCCTAACTCCATTGAAATGGAAATAGTGCTGAAATGAAAAGGAGCAGAGCGAAGCTGTAGTAGAAGGAAGAGGAAGCTAGTGTATTTCGAAAACGACGGAATGGAATCGGGCGGGATGGTAGTCAGGGAAGGAAGCAAATGCTGCATTGATCGCTGTGTGGTATATGTAGTTGCTGCAGCTCTTGTTTTTTGCTACTGCTCTACTCACAAACGTTACTCGCTGCTGTTAACGACCACTGTGAGGGTGCGGATGCACGCACGTATATAACACATAGGCACCAACTGCAAGAGTGACGCCGGAAACGTACATGATAGTCGGTCAGTCGACGCATTTCTGGTTGCCCATTTGTGGTTTACGTAGGAATCTTCCAGATTACTAATTTTGAAAATGGGACAACATTTGAGCCTGAAAAGGCGTCGCAACATGAGCACAGGTGCTGCTACTGCTTCTGCTACATCTGCAACCTCTATTACTTCCACTGCAGGAGCAGCTAATGCTATCGAGAGCCAGAAGCTTGGCGACGAAACTGTGGTACACATCCTTACCTTTCTTATTTGCTTCATCGACAAGACCCAAAAAGTCTAATAGTTGCTTATGAAGTGCAAACTGCGCCAAGTAGTTAATAATTTTTTGCGTTGCCCATCTTTTCTTTGATTCAGTCTATTGTTTCGGTTTTCTTATTGGTTGTAGAATTTTATTACTAATCCGTTTACAGGTGTCAAGTCCTCGAGTAGAAGCAGCAGATGATGATGACACCATTGATGAACCTCCAAAAATCCAACAAGGAAACCGGCGACGTCTTGCAGTTAGCGCAGAGGTTTGTTTTTTGTCAACTTTTGTTAGCCAGAAATATCTAGCTGCACTAATTTTGGTTTAACCAATTAATAGATTTTTTTCCGCAAACTTTGTTACTAATAGTTTCTTAGCTATGTTTTGGACTTTTAAAGGTACCCGATGAAAATGAAGCTGCAAATTATGATAAAGTAGTGATACCTAAAGATGATGAAACTCGAAGGGCACTGGAAGCAGCAATGTGCAAAAAATATCCTTTTTTCGCATCTTGAAGTTTGTTTATGTATTCATTATCTTTTCCCATGTGTTTGAAACTCATTGTTCTCTGAATACCCAAAAAGATTTGGAATATCTTTACCTTATCTCTGAGGAATACATCAGCAATCTTTTCAGAAAAAAAAAACGAATAGTTCGAATCTTTAAGCGAGCTTGTTTTACATATTGGTATTTATCTGTTTTTAAAGCAATTAAAGTCTGTTTTGTCTGGGATAAATTATATTCCAAATGCAAACCAGGGAAGTCGTGCGTTGAACCGTAAGGAAAGGGTCATAATTTTAGCCTCAGGTCTGTGTTTCCCTTCACTGGTAGTAATTGGGGTTATAAAGAAATGATGGCGTTGTTTTTTTTTTTCATTTTTTTAAAAGACGAGGAGTAATATTTAAGCCATTCATTTAGAATCTTTGAATCCGAATTTCTTCAATTTGGAAATGAATTTTGCACTTGCAGAGATCATTGTAGAGAGGAGTATAAGTTGTCTTCAGGGAGACGAACAGAAAGCTATGTTTGACGCCATGTTTCCTGTTGAAAAGAAAAAGGGCGAAACTATCATTGAGCAGGGAGAGGAAGGCGATAATTTCTATGTGATTGATTCCGGTGAAGTAAGTTTTCTAAACACCATTCCAAAATAGTTATTCAAAGAGCAAATGAGTCTCATCACTCGATCCACTGCTGCAAAAAGATTAATCGTATGGTCTTCGTCATCGATTCTTTTTGTATTATTCTATTTTGTAGTCATAATTGAAAATCTTTTCTCATATTCATGCTGGAATTGATTGAATACGGTAGAAAATTTATGAGCCGGGATTTCCACGTAAATCCCTCTAGCAAGAGCGCTTGATCCATTTTCATATTGAAATTTCTGTCTTTTTCAGGTAGACGTATTTGTAAATGGTGAATATGCATTATCTATTAAAGAAGGTGGTAGTTTCGGTGAACTCGCTCTAATTTATGGAACTCCACGGGCAGCAACAGTAGTTGCAAAATCTGATGTAGTGAAATGCTGGGCGATTGATCGTATTACCTATCGACAGATCCTTATGGGATCCACAATGCGAAAGAGGAAGCTTTATGATGAATTTCTGTCGAAAGTCCAAATCCTGTGTAAGTCCTTCCAACTATTCCTTGTCTTGCTGATATTTGAAGAATCTGCAGCTTCAGTTGCGTCATGGCTTGGATTATTCGTTGTGTATTAGAACAATTCTGCATGTTATCTTTCATTGTTAAAGCTTTAGGAGATTTCTGAGGATTTCAGTTTGAATTATTCCTTGATAGTTTCAAGTTTTTATGATATTTTACTGCTTCATTACATCGTTACCCTGTGATTATATTTGAAGAGCTTAATATTAAGACTCGATTAACTTTTAGCTGATCTTGACAAGTGGGAACGAGCGAATGTTGCTGATGCTTTAGAGAGATGCGATTTCGAACCAGGAACACGTGTTGTTGAACAGGTTTGCTTTGCACGTACGGTCGTTTTCGTTTTTTATTTTTAGAATCACTAGTTACTATCATCTTTTTTTCGTTTAGAACATCTCAATGAGCTTTTAAGTTACAAAATTCACTTTCAGTGTAATAAAATTGTGTGAATTTAACGCTGATTTCGTTTAGAACGTTACTCGCTTCAAGTTTAATCTGTTCGTCTGGGAAGCATCCTCCATGTGCTTAGCATTTTTTTTTCTTATTTTTTTCATTACATAAAATAAGGGTTTAGGATGTGGTTCTTTTCACCATGTATTTTCACCCAGATTTTACAGACTGCCGAACTTTTGTTTTTTGAATTAAGGGACATCCTGGTGATGAATTTTTCATCATTGTGGAGGGGCAGGCAGATGTACTGCAGAAGCGAAGTGACGACTCACCCTTTGAAATCGTTGGACATTTATCTTCATCGGATTATTTCGGCAAGTTTTTAGAATTTCATTTTTAAAACCGTTTGATTCCATAAGTTTCCTGATTAAGATTACTCTCAAAGCATCCCAAGGAGCAAAGTAAAGGATACATTTTAAGTGCTGACGCCATCACCATGTCTGTTGTTCGGGATGTAAACACGGTTTTTTAAATTCTAAGCCTTGCTTTTTTTTTCAGGTGAGATAGCGCTTCTTTTAGATCGGCCACGAGCTGCAACTGTAATCGCAAAAACACCTTTGAAATGTGTAAAATTAGATCGAGCACGATTTGAACGTGTAATGGGACCGGTGCGTGAAATCTTAAAAAGGGATGTGTCAAATTATAATTCATATGTCAAGCTGATGACATGAACATTCATTTAGTTGAGGCCATATAATTTCAGCAACCTTTTCTTTTTTACTAGATATATTTCCATATTTTGAGGGCGTCTGGTAATACTTGGTATGAATGTGTTCTAGAATTTTGCAAACTTTAATGGATCGAAAGTATTTTCTATCCTTAAAACAGTAAATTTCGTTAACGTTTTGCCGCAACTTTTATGTCCTACCACACGGTCTCTCCTTGTATGTCTTCGATTAGGGTTTAGACATCTATTTCAGACTATGTATTTTTCAGCAACTCTGAAGCTTTAATGGTTAGGAGCATAAAATGTTGAGTGGAAATAGCAAGCAGGCAAAAAAATAAGTTAACACTTATTGGTACTTAAACAGTTCATTTGTGCAGTAACTTTAGTCATGAGGTGTTTCAATTCGCTTTTTTTTCCCAATACCCAATTCCTAACAAGCTGTTGACCCGTCACTTTAAGGGAAAATTGAAACGATTTCATCACATTCTTCAGTTTGTAGTCCTTCGTAATAATCATATTTTCCAGGTTAGTTTGCTCCAAAATTCTGTAAAGTTTTTTGTAAGACAGCAGTTGTTTTGGTTGTGGTGATATTCTTGTCTTTTTCCTTTTTTTGCCATCCGCAAATAGCTATCAAGTTCACAAAAACTAATATTTCAAGTATGGTGTTATTAAATGACTGGTTGTCCTTGTTAGATTTCATTTTGTTACATAACTTTTTCGCCATTTTCAGTTCCTTTTTTCGGTATTGCTGTATCACCATTTTCCCACTCAGTTGCTTTCCTTTTTTCCAGTGTTCCAGTTATAATTATTTCAGTAGCGCCAATCCAATTTTTTTTGGATTAGCGCTCATATCCATAAAGCATATATATATATTGCTATTTTCTGGATTGCTTTGTATATCATCCAGGTCTGGAATTCATTTGCTTTTGACTCGATACATTTTCAAACACCAGCTTCTCTCTAACTGAAGTATATAAATACAACAATGTCTAACTTTGGGCAATGTATTTACAGCACACAAAATGATCAATAGGCATACTAATTTCACCGCACAATAACAGGTCTTTCACTTCAAACAGCTGCTTCATTACCGTTTTGCAAAGCTGCCAAGACGCTGTCACGACGCTTCACAAATAGACGACCGTCATCCCAGGGATTCTGCAATTTCATGGGTGGGAAATCGTCTCGCAGTCTACGTTCTCTGGAACCAACAACTACTGCCAAACAAAAATCTTCTGGGTCCTTAGATTCGATCGCTTTTCCAGCTTCTGCAGCCGCTTTAGTTAACTGTTCAGTGACCACAGCAACAATCTCACTAGCAGTGGTTGTTGATGCTATCTGAAGGCGAACCGAAGTACCACAAGTAAGGCCGCACTGGTAAGCGGCGTAAACTTTAATCACTCCAGTAGTTGGAGTTTTTCTTGGTTGTAAACATTTGTCGAGCCAAGGTTCAGTTATCGATTTGGTTAGTGAGATGACGCTTTGTGGCCACATATTACAGAGGTCAAGATATAATGGACTTGTTGAATCCGTTGGATCCTGCAGTTTACAAAGTAGCTTTAATATTATACACCAGAACACATGCATCATTGCATTCACCAACCAGTGTGATATGTTTTTGCAGTCAACGAAGCTAGAGGAATTCCGGAAGACAGGTATTACTCACGCTTCTTCCTTGCTCATTTTGACTACCTCGGTCATTTATTTCGTTGCCGATTGTAAGCAAACGTCTCAGTGGTACGACACCTGTGGCTTGTTTGTTTCGTGCAGTAGAAGCGACATCACCAATCCATCTCACTGATTTCCAAACGTTTTCTAATCTGAAACAAAAGCGAAACATTTCAGAGCTGCGCTGGAAAGGAACTGTCAAGTTTTTTGTAAAGAAATTCTGTTTTATTTCAAAGCTATACCTGCGTTGGAACTCGTCCAGTTTTAGAAGTACATCAGCGTAAACGTCGACATCTTTTTCCAGTAGGCTGTTTCTCTGTTCGTGTTGTATGTACTGAAAGTGAGCTTTACAATGAACCGTTTACAGTTACGAAGGAAGGGGATAAACGTTTACCGAGAGCAGTATTAAAAATTTTACAATCTGAAGCGTTTTGTATTTACCGTTGAGAAATGTTCGATAAAAAGTGAGAGCCGACAATAGTTACCGATGAAGTCCGGATTGTACGTACACAAATGAACTGAAATCTTTAATGTATTTCCACAGACGTATTTAAACACATTCTACGAAAAGTGCAGACGGAGTTTTAAAGAAATCATATGGTCCACGTTGTCATACAGGGGTCTTAATTCGCCACAGCTGGTAAAACTAGATTAATAAAGCATAGGTTTATAAATCTGAACAAAGCTTACAAAGCCAATATTTCGGGAGATTTGTGAGGTGGATACTTTCCCTCCAGTATGGAAAAGAGACGAATACGGGATGAATTAAAGTTCACTAGCTGAAAAATCATGAGATACGGTATACTTACTCGCTTCGAAAACTTGGAGTGGAAGTGTGAAGCAACCTTTCTGTATAGGTGACGATTTTAATGAAGAATAACTTGGCACAGTACAGACGTCTTCAGTTTTTGGTAATAGCTAGAAAGAAATTCGTCTGGAAGTATCTGATTTGATCATACTCGATAAATCTTCGCGTTTTTTTAAGACTTGGGATGCCCTTTCAGAAATCGTCAAATGAAAAATACATGAGACCAGAATTAAAGGATAATGTGTTCATAGTATATAATAGTTATCCCTTCTTCCAGAAAAGGAAGATTAGAGAGCATTTTCGCATTGAAGAAATTCAAGTACAGAGTAAGAGCAAAAGTTGACTTGTCGTAACCTTATAAGATTACCGGATGAGAAATATTAGTAGTGGTAGTGCAATCATCAATTATTAGAATTTAGTAAACATAAATGGACTGAATTCTTTTTTGTAGTAAATCTATATCAGAAATAACTTACAATTATGAAGGAAACGTCGAATTGTAATTGAAAAACTTGTAAACGATAGATACGTTGATTTGGTATGAGATCAATATCAATTCCGAGATCATTAAGTAAACGAGATATTGCACTAACAAGGGCAGTGTGAAAACTGAATTGCACTGGTGTTGGAGGGTTTGATACGTTAATATCCACGGATCGTAACAAATCCCACTCTTCTTTTGTAATGTGTGGATTCTTTCTGCAAAATTATTTTGAAAATATATAAACTGGAAATAAACATACCACTTTAAAACATTCGTCAAATTGCATCCCTGGTAATTAATCTGAAATCCTTCTATACTGAAGTTGAACACTTTTGACCTTTGAATTACAATGTCCTTATTTAAATGGAATTGTGCGTTGCTGCTGGAAACTTCATCCATGAGGTAGAAGGTAAATGATGTGCTGAAAGGCGAAAATCAATTTACCTCTCGGTTTTCTTTATTTAAAATGTTATATTGAGAAATGCCGGGTTCCAAATCAAGGTGATGATTAATTATTACTAAAGGTTCTAGCAAAATTCTTGCGTTGCCATATACGGTGCTCCATGGATCAATCAATCGAGAATTATTTCCAGCATAAGATCCAAACCCAATTTTCAGTTTGGTACTTTTTTTCATTCATAAATGTACCCTACCAGGCTCAAATTTTGCGACACCGTTATCTTTTCACAGTAAAGCAAAATTTTTCGAAAACCTCGAATTGTTTGAAAGTCTGTAAATAATAAATCTAGTTTCTTTCTTCCAGTTCAAACCTCAGTTCTCCAGCGATATTGAAGAAATAGGTAAATCAGCAAATACCAAACTTTAAGAAGCAGAAAATGAAGACTTCAAGTATAAGTTGCTAGGATGAAAGAATAACTAAGTAGCAGAAGAATGCAAGCAGCTATAATAAACAAAAAAAAAGATGAAAAGTTATCTTATTAACGCATATGGGAGAATAGATGGTGTATCTCGAGGCACGACGACGCCTATGGAATTGATGGATGAATATAGTTTCATGTAACATATATACAATCCTCTTTGCAGCCTCACATGTGAAGACTCGAAAAAATTGATAATCCTAAAAATTTCTGCCCACAACATATCCATCGCCTGACAAGCTCCTCGTTTGCGAACTATTTTGTTCAAAGGCAACCATCTTGTTGTCAGACCCTATAAATCGCTTAATTTCCGATTAAAATTCTCAAGCAGGACATAAAATATGGATATACTCGGGTGGAACGAGATATTTACTATCGGTATATAAAGTCTCAAAACCTGACCTAAACGTCTCACTGCAGAGTGAACAATGAGACAAGGCAAAAGTGCGATATGGTGAAACATATGCTCTAAACTCTTCAAGCAGTTAAGAAAAACACTTATTATTGTATAAAACTTACGTAATGAATTAGTAGTCTGTTCAGAAATTAGATTAAAAAGAGGTACCGAAAATTCCTTTAAAAAGCGAACGCATAATTGGGTTCCAATTAAATCTTGCTAATTAATACTCGTTTTAGCGCTTCAGTGGATGATCTTTATATTTTCTATTTCTTCAGCAAGAAATGAAGATAAACAATTCTGCTGAAAGGCTAAACTGCAGTGTAACAGAACCTAGGAAGTTTTCGGAGAGAAAGATCAGTTCTATTAAAGTTATTAAAAGAATACAAAGATACCTGAGCGGTTTGTGATCCGTTTAAAAAACGAACTGTGACAATAAAAGAAACCGAATTTGTTTCGTCCACGATCGGCTGGTAATGAACTCTAAAAAAAATTAAACATTTACAATCTTTTATACTTTCGTCAAAAAATCGACTTGCAAAAAACTTTCACGTTTTGGTTTATAAGCAAATAATAACCTTCCGATGTCTTTCACTCCAAGAACTGTATGCATTTCTATTGCAGCATCGATAAATCTACTACGAAAATAAGAATTTGACGAGCTTGAATTGTTTGTTTCCTGCAAAGTCGACATTTCATCCCAGGCTAATGAGAGTTTTATCGCCCAGTACATCTCATCCTGAAAAAACGAACGCCTTAAATTGGAAGAAATTTGTAGTTTCGAACTTCTTTGCAATTCTTAAAGGAATCTGCGATTTGGGAAACATTCAGGAAATTTAAATTCAGACTTACCTTCCCGATGCAAAACTGCGTCTGATCAACAAGAATAACTGGAAGATAATCTTCAACAGTACATACTTTCATTTCTGAGTAAATGATACTTACTAAATAGATACCCCTGTAAGGCAGTGAATATATAATACAAAACTTGCAAATTCAGATTCATGATTCATGAATTTAAACACTTAAAAAGTTTATTTTTAAAAGGAGCCTTTCCACCGAAGTTAGGATAACATGGTGCTTCTTAATAAAGTGTCAAGAAGAAATTTGAGCTATTGCGCTTTTGCATATTTACATATCATCATTTATTATATAAAAAATTCAATTTCAAAAACACCTTTGTATAAATTTAAGAGACCGGAAACCGCCAGCAAAGAGACTTTTTATGTTGCCTTTTTTCTTTTTGTCGATTATTTCGTTTGATTTGGGAAATACTGCAAATCATTCGTGATTTTAAATCAAACACAAAATTAGGTTTTCCGGTATAATTATATTAAATTAGAGTTCAGGAGATCTGATCTTCCGAAAAAACTGAATCTAAATTCAAACTTAGTCATGCTCACACGTTTGCCAAATTGGAGACGAACGATATTTTTCAACATCCAGAAGAAGCTTCGAAAGATCACTCAAGTGATATGGTCGCTGTAAGCTGCTTGGTACGTCCTCCCAACATGAAATCAAAATTTATGAGGATTTCAGTCGATTTAATGAAAAACTGTAGCTACGTTAGAAGTATTGATTAGCTAAAAGCTCGAAATTCAAAGAAGGTTTCGATGCACGGTAAAAAAAACGCATCACAAATTTATTAAATTCCATAAAGTACTTGAAATCAGTAGTGACTTAGGTGTTGCTAGGGTCGGGTGACCAAAGCCACCAATGGATGCAGCACTAACGCGCACAGAATATCGTAATCCACGTTTCAGTTGAGATATAACTGCATAGTTTTTCATAATAGTATCCAAAAGCAAGCTTCCCTCAGTACTGTTAAAATCGTCGCACAAGCTCCATTCAACTAAAGTTTTTTAAATTCTACAAAATTCCATAACTAATTTCATGCATAACTTTTCAATGGTAAAATTGTGAAACGCCAACCTTTGTAGTTTACAACAAGATCCATATTATGTTGACGAACATCTTTCCAACTTACTGTTAACTGATCTGATGCTGAAACAACTGCTTCAACGTTGGTTAATGGTCCAGGAATAATAGTATTTTCCAAAATAGCCTTCATTTTTTTCATTTGTAATAGGCGTTTCTCTAGACACTCTACCTGCTTATCCTGCAAAACTCTGAATTACTTATTTTTTATATAACCAAAAATAATTGAACACTGTTTCACAAAGGAAATTTTTGCTCAAATAATAGCGTTCCTCAGATGTTACTTTATTTCGAAGAATTGAGGTTTGATTAAAAGTTTTAGTAAATTTACTAAAATTTGATTTAATATAGAAAATACATATGCAGTTTGCTCACTTCATTTTGAATATTGGTGGTCCTCAAAAATCGAATTTCCTCAGTAATAAGTTCTGTGCTTTCTCGAATTTGTTGTAAACGGCGTTCTAACGGACACGCTTAAATATTTCAAAAAAGAATTCTAAACTAAATTCCATTGATTTGATTTCTTTCGTTCTATAGAATCAATCCTTCTGAATGGGACAAAAGTTGAATTTCATTCTTTTATGAATAATAATACGATTTTGTATTTCAATAGCATGGATATTTAAGATATTCAAAAAAGAAAAAGGTAATTGAAAAGTATGTATAAGGCCGCGCAATACTCACAATCAACATCAACTGTGGCTCCACTTCGCAGTAATATTTCAGCACACTGTCGATGACCAAGCATTAAGGCAAACTCAAGCAGTGTCCACTCTTCCAGGTAAGCGCCGTCGATTCGGGCATCAAATGGTATGTCTGTTTTCGACAATATTAATCTTAGCATATCCTCATCATTTGTCTCAATAGCTAATAGCGCTCCTAAAATTTGTTATTATATCATTTCTCTTGATAATTTAATGTAACAAATTTTAGGAGTTTCTCCTAAAATTTGTTACATTAAATTTTTTGTAAACAACAAATTGGAAATTCCAACCTATCGCACTTTAATGTTTAAATAGTTTTGCTGCTTTCATAAAAGCGGATGAAAGAAAATTAGGAAATAATGGGTTTATTCTGATGCTAAAATCTGATCAAAAAAGTGAACTAAAATTCACACCATTGGAATTTAGCATATTCATTTTCAATTTTCTTTGTAAAATTGTAAAACATCGATTATTTTGATCATTTGATTTATCGTTTCACATCGCCGAATTGCAATTATTACTAAAAAATGTAGATCGCATTAGATTAAAAATTGAAGATTATCATCCGTATAAATCAACTGAAATTCTCGCAGGATTCTGAAGCAATTCAAGCAAATTATCAAAGTCTGAGGTATCTGAGATCTACTAATAATCAGTATTAATGACAACGATGATAAAGAAGATATTGGAAGGGAAATTTCTGAAGAAGTACGGCAAAACGTTAATTTAAAGAGAAATATAACTGTGTAGAGTTGCTGATGGAAAATCAAGTTATATTTAAGGGACGCAAACAGCGTAGACAAGGGATTTAAGGGTGTGCAATGGGAAGGAGCAATTGAAGAATGTCGATTTCGTGTGTCTCTGTGGTCGCAGAAATTAAATCACCCAACTACGAGGTGATCGTTTTATAAACCTCTCTAACATTTTCTAAAGACGATAGAGCAACTGATGGCAGGATAGGAGCAGCGATGAATTAATAACGACAAGAAAAGTATTACCGATATAATTTTATGCAAAAATTGAACACCTGCAAAAGGAGCATTATTCTGGTACTCTGCAAATAGTCACTATACATACAAATTAGTTATGAATTTTTCTCCTCAGCTTCAATAGCTCCGATTTCAGTTTCATTGCTACCAGTTAAGGTTAACTCCTAGAGTGATTCAAAATGCTAGAGTGATTCCCGAAGACGTGCGTGTCATTAGAAGAAAAAAAATTTGATGCAGTTAAAAGAAACTTTTGAAAGTTTGGACAACCAAAAATCTAGAGACCACCTCAACATTACATGCTATAAGAAGTTTAATTAAAATGCAATTTTCTACTTGACGATGTTAGACACTGTCTAACAATTAATAAAATTCAGCAAATTTGAAATCAGTGATAATGGATGAAAAATTTATGAATTTAGGTACATTAAATTACTACAGGTTCGAATTAAATTAGTTGTAGATTTAATAAATATATTGAACCTACCCCGTATGAGTTATCTTTCGAAGACTACTTTTAAGGCTAACTGATGAGCTCCGATTCTTGTAACGTGAACATAATGCGTACGATTCTGTTCTCGTAAACATACGGTTGACTCAAACCTGGAAAGATTCCTTGGAAAGTAGGAAACAAAATCAACGTTCATGCATATAAGTAGTAAATTGTGAGGTTTGTGCCATGTGACCAGTAATTTCAAGGTCACTGAACTAACTATTCAATTCACTGTACTCCTCAATAGCAGACGGTAGATTGCTATAGTGCTCACTGCTGCCTGCATACATCCCATGCACTGATCACTGTATTCCTCCTTTGATGGATGGTCGGTATCGATCATATCAAGATATCCCGAGCAACCAGATTACAAAAAAGCAAATGATTTTTTTAATCCCTCAATTTCAATCTGTTTCTGTAACTCATTCAAGTTCTGACCAGTTTCATTTCGATTGAAATTTCAGGAGATGGGAAACCAGATTCTAGAAACACCTTTATATATATATATATATATATATATATATATATATATATATATATA
>NW_018108205.1:238991-276958 GCF_000183805.2 Loa loa
AATTGACAATAATTACGGTGTGACTTTCAAGGTTTTAAAATTGCTGCGGTCTAGGTGTTCAGCCATCACCCTTCTCAGTTCATTCAGTGGTGCTTCTGAAGACCATATGAATTATAGATGTTACCAGCGGTAGGATTATTTACCTGTACTCGGTCCAAGCACTTTATTTCGAGCATGGAGACTTCTAAGATATTTCTACCGTATTTTCATGAACTTCGAGCACTTTGAGCAATTGTATGTGGTGACCTTATTAGACATACTGATTCTGTACACTTATCTGTCACACTTTTAGGATGGGAAGCAAGGGAGTATATCGAATTCATAGAAATAAAAGCAATGAATTGGGGTAAGAACAAACAAACAATTCTAACAGAAACTGCAGAACCTGCCATAGTGAAAGAGCAAGACTGTCAAATACTATTAAAAAAGTTTTTTTTCTCTCCAACACCTTTACCCATGTTGAATTTACCATTGCACACTGAATTTATTCAAGAAAATGATTTAATTACATGTAAAGTATAAGTGCTTTAGTAGATTTTGCAATTTCTTGTGGCATAAAGTTATAGAAATAAGAGAAAGGCTGATAGTCTTAACCAGCTGAAATTTCACTGTCGCGAATAAAGACGAAAAGGTTCTGTGAGAAAGATAAATATAAAGGTTCATAAATAACTGTGTTGTGACATACTAACTTATATTTACCAAGTTGGATCGTGACTAAGATTTGAAAATCATCCAAATTTTTTTCTGTGCACGTAGGGTACTATCGCTATGCATAGAATTGTATTTGTGCTTATTGTTTGTAATGTGCGCTAACAAAGGTGCTAATCCATGTAAAAGTTGAACCACATTTGCGAGGGATATGTGTACACACCCTCCACACAGAAGGATGACATTTTCCTTTATTTTTTGCTTTTTGTTGCGATCTTCGGATTTATCTTGTGGAGGAGTTTTGAAACTTATTTTTACGCTTATTTTTATTTTTATATTTGCGACTGTGACGTTAATATCATTTAACTGGTTTAATTATCCAAGTTTCAGGTGGAAACAGAGAAATTTGCAACTCTGTGTCACGTTCCGCAAGACACTTCCAAGAGTACAAAAATTTTCCACTTAATCCACAACTGGTGCCAAATTAACAGACTGTAAATGAGCAACTTATTGTGTAAGGCAGGGAAGGGGCAGTGACAGTAACCTTATTAGTATGGAATTTAGAAATGTTGAAAAACCAATTAAGTAAACAATCAACGAGCAAATGAGTTATAAAAATATAAAATCGTTGAAGATCGTGCATGGAAATGAAGGATACTTGAAAGCACATATCTGCTTAGTTATACTTGATCTTATTTCCATCCTTTACCTTTATGCACACCAGATGGGTTGGTCAGCCTCTCTTTATGTTATCAACAATTCCTGCATTGTATCACCTCTTGCTTTCCCAGTACCGGTAATTCTTTTCAGCGCTGGATAGCAATAGAAGAACCCATCTCATTCCTATGGTGACATGTTCTCCCAGTTTTACTTTCACTATAAATCACTTCTCAACGAGTTACCATATTTAGAATGCAAATTAATAAAAGTAACAAATAAATATCAAATACTTCGTGCGTTAAAGTCAGTTGACTTTTCATCTACTTTCCTCCATGTTAGATATTCTAAAATTGACCCGTCCAACTTTTTCTGCTCCACTTTTTTTTAAAACTTTAGGACCTAGCTAAGACTTTCCTTCAAAAAGTGATGTCATACACACCTATCCCGAAAATGCTCGATATATAGAAATATATCTTAAAGCCATATACAAAAGGCGTATTATTTCGAAAAACAAAAGTGTCTCAAAATCGATTTGGAAAAAATGATTTGTAAAATCATTGAAAAATATGCTCATAGTTTATATTAAATCAGTTTAGAATATGATATCTTCAGTTTCGAAAGAGTAAGAGAAACTGACAAAAAACAAAGAATTTGAATAAATAAAGCAGGAGGGGGGAGGAGGGGAGGGGATGACGAATATGGGATGACGAACAGATTCCTTGACAATAAGAATGTAACAAAACGATCTCAATATGAAAAATTGGATGAATTGAATTTCTACATAAGAATACGATATCAAATTTTGGAAACTTCCAGCGACGGCGCGGTGTAACATGCATCTAGGTAACAATAAGCTAAATCATTGATAAGCTGTTTATCCGGAATAGTTGCTGCAAGACCATATATAACAGCCTGCAAGATCACAGTTAATTCTCATCTTCCATTTGATTTTCAAAACTTGTAAGAAGACATGATATACATAATTAGGATATTGATAACAACGCCTCAAATATGCCTGAAATGCATGGAAAAAGGAAGAAAATGGGATTCGAAGACCATGTAAAGCATGGAAAATACTCAAAAGAAAGCCATCCAAATTTTTATGACGTCCTGCTATAAATCAGTGTTTTTATTTTCCGAATCAATAAAATAGTTTAGAAACAATTTCTCTTCCTGGAAAAATACCATATTTGAATGTTTTCCTTCGTCTGGATCATTCATCAGAGTAAAAGCAACTTTTCGTAAATCATCTATGAATGTTCGCCATGCATTAGCAAGTACCGTGTTATAAGTAACACAAATGTGTGCTCTGAAATAAAAAGGCTTTAACCATTTCCTGAATTCATTTCAAAAACATTATACACTAATGTTGTTGTTTCATATGTTTTACAAATAATTTTTTCCTGTAAACTACTCAGCAAGGTTTGATTTCTTTTCCGATAACTTCCGAATCATTATGCAAGGATTTCAAAGAGCTTACCCAGCAGGATTTTGGATAGAATTCAAATTCCATCCAAGAGCAGACATACCATCCACGAGGGCATAAATATTGAAAACATCACTAGTAAACGCTATAATGGATACATCAGGCGAACCAAGAAGACGAAGACCATCGACATCATTTTAAAACAACAAACAATCACTTTGCTTACTTGAGTTTGCACAAAATTCAAAGTTGTCAATTTTTAAAGATGAAGGTATTTTGGATTCTAGAAGTCCGGATTTTTTAAGCAAACTAAGACTCTGGAAATAAATACATTTTGTATGAAACATCGAACAATTTAAAATTGAATCGATTTTATGGTACATTAAAAAGACATTTGCTTAAAAAAGATGTTCCGGGAATTTCAATCTAGCGCTGTGAATTATTAGTTTATTCCAGGAATTATTCATTCCTGAACAATTACCATAATGGCAGAACTAATCCGACGAGCACACTGAATGATTTCCTTTGTTCGCTGCACATAACCAGAACGTCCAAAAGAAAGCAAAGTAGCCCAAGCTAATGATATTGCTAGACCAGAACGACTTCCTAAATGCAAAGTGATAAAAGAATGGTACATCTGACTTTCAATTAATAAATAATTTTCACCTACTACTTCCTTATTCAAAAGAATAAAAGTCCTACACCAACACCTGCTCAAAAAAAGTTAATTATAAAATCCATTCTACAATTTTGTCAATCACAGAAACAACTACTGTTACAAGCACTTATTCCTTTATAAAGCTGCAAAGAAACAAACCATTTAAGGCAGTAAGACTTAAAAAAGACAAAAAACAAAAAAAGACACCTGCAAAAGTCGGTGTAGCATATATACCCCCCGTCCATTCTGGAAAGCACATGTATTGATGATGTAAATACTTTCCTTCCCGATAAAGTATCACTGAGGATCCTTTTGGAGCATAGCCATACTGAAATCGATTTCGATTTATAAAGTTGAAATTTGGGAATAAATGAACTTCTCGCCGTTTTCTGAGAGGAAGTTAAGAATGCATTTTTGCTTCAGCTGAGCAGCAAAACAAAAAACCACAAAAATAGTGCAGAAAAACTAAAAAGAAAGCAAACCTTATGTGTATCACATGATATTGATGTAACGCCAGGCACACGAAAATCAAATGGCGGTAACGGATAGCCACATTGTTCCATAAAAGCTATCAAGAAACCACCTAAACATGCATCAACATGTACGGGAATATCATACCTTTGCCCAAGCTGAAAATGAAAAGAAGATTCCTTTTTATTTCAAGTCATAAATACGATATTATATAAAGAAGACAAGGGAAAAGGCGATGACTTTTCAATTTACAAAATCTCTCAAACGTTTCTCAAAAATTTAGAACGAGAAGAAATAAAAAATATTAAACATCTTTAAGTGAGCACTTCCAGACTAGATACTTTTGCATAATTAAATATACTTGTGCGATTTGTTCAATGTCATCCATTGTACCAGTTGGAAAGTTTGGTGCTGACCCAACCAGCTGAAAAGTGAGAAGAGATAAAGGACTCGTGTAATCTACCTCGAAATATCTGACACAAATCCTATAAATTCAAAAACTAAAAGGTTTTTGAAGACGCCCAATAATGTCTCTCGAACAAACTTACAACACATGTATCACTAGATACAGCTTGTTTCATTCTATCTATATCAACTTTTTGATCATTCCCAACAGGTACATGTCGTATTCGCATACCAAATAAATGTGCTGCCTGAACATAACATGAAATAAAGGAATTTTACAGAGAGTTTTCAAAAATAAAGTAAAGACGGTTTTAACATCCATTCTTGAGTAACAGTAATTACAAGGAAAGTTAACCTTGTCAAATGCTGCATGTGCAGTGACCGGGACTAACATTTCTGGTTCCGATATACCCTTAACAATTGCATAGTTACGGTAGGAAAGCATTGCCAATAAAATTGACTCAGTTCCACCAGATGTTACCTATAACAACAACAAGCTACCAAGTTATTTCCATTCTTTCAAACTGAAAATTTTAGTATTAGTATAAAACATCAATTTTTCTTTCTTAAAATTTATAATTTCTTCCTTTGGCTTTCTGAAACTTTAATAAGCAAATGTTTATGTATACCGTTCCACGACAGTTTGGTCCTCCATGAAATAAGTTTGCAACAATATGAACAACCTCAGCTTCCATTTTCCGACATCCGGCAAAGATATCCGGATGAAGTGGATTTGCAAATGCATAAATGTCAAATATCTATAACAATAACAATTTTGTTAACAGAATCTTGCCAAACAACAGATTTCTTCTTCCATCAAGACCTTTAATTTTTAAAATTTCTGAGATTAATAATTACTTTTGAAAGTAGATCACTTTGTTCCCTGTCCCGATCGGTGTATACGGCGCCACTCACTTTACCCGCTATAACATCGAGCTCTGTCATTGCGTTATATTGTTCTAAAAGGTAATTTAAAATTTTTTTGACACATCAGAAAAAATCAGCTATCCACAATAAAACTTTGAAGAAACCTACCTGCTACACCAATAATTTCTGCACTATCCATGCCGCTTTCAGGAAGCGTCCAAAAAAAAAGACCGGTATTATCACATTTGTGGATTTCGCGGAAAATTTTCTGCCGAGTGTAACCCAACTCTTTTTCAAACCTTTTTCGTATGGGAGGTAATGAAGAAATTACAGAAAATACTTTGCCGAGGAGCCTGAAATGCAGAAAAGTTTGTTTGCCTCTCCTAATGTTATCTTAGGGAAAATCCTTCCAGAATTAATGAGAGATGTAAATCGCTTCGGCACTTAAACCAAAATTAAATGTCAGCCAGGACCATACAAAAGTCATATTTCAATTTGCAGGATAATCAACGATATCAGTGAATTAAACCAAACTTTGGTTTAATGAACCTAAGTCCAATTCATAAGCAAATCATGGTGATTATCAAGCTTACCGTGAATGTATTGGTTGCTCCGATGCACGCCATATACGTCGCACACGTGCAAGAGAATGACACCAGCAGCAGTTCCCATGATTAACTTCCACGGTTTTACTTCACGTAATGTCTGGTCTAAGGAAACGAGGATACCTTTTATTGCTATTATTCCTTCTTTCAGAGCAATTTCACACGATTTACGCATCCTGAAGAAAGAAATTTGATTCCCAAAGTTAAGAGAGCAGCTCGCGGGAAAGTGCTTATGATGATAACATTCATTGAGAATTCGAAATGTTAATTATATTGTCAAATCAAACTACGACGAATAAACAATACGGCTTTAATGAAAATAATAATTTATTGATAAGTATTTCAAAAATGGCTGCCGTCCGCACTTCGACAATTTCGAATTTCAGCAATTCCCAACGTCTCACTTAAAGAAATTATTTAAAAGATTCTAAAAACGAACGTAAAAAATAAATTGCAGAAAATAAAATCGCCAACTAATAACGGTAATGGAATAGTACTGATGATTTTAATGGTCTCTTCTGCAGTGAAAAGTGAGCCATAACTGAATAAAAAAAAAAAACAACTCAGCACCATCAATAATATTTCCTTGAAGTGGATGCTGATGTATGAATTAAAATGCTTTGAAAATTTTTGGGTCTTGGCTTGGAAATTGCTTCTAAACCAACCAGTATATATAAGAAGTCCAATACGACATGCTCGAATTTTTACATTAAATTCATTATTAAATAGATAAAACCAAAGCAAGAGGTCCCAAAAAGAAAACCTATTTCCATGAAAACTAATAAATAGAGAGCGATTAAACGCTAGCCAAAAAACATTCAACAAACCGGCTGGATAAAACCTCGAAAAAATTTTCTTTGCATCTTCCATTAACTAGACCACTACACCAAAGACTGTTAATGCTTTTTTGATGAACCATACCGTTCGTTTGAGAGATAAAAATATGTGACAATTAAAAGAAAGCGTTTGTTGGAAATAAGGAGCAAAAAAGAATTGAAAATGCTATTTTGAAATTATGTTTCGACAGCAGCTACAAAAACTCGATGAGAATTAAGAACCACTTTTACGCTTGGATAAACCAATCAAGGGTCAACAAACGACGATCTGAAGTAATGAAACTTAATTTCGACTCAGCATTTTAAAAATGTCACACGTCAATGTATTTGTATTATTTACTACTCCAACAGAACAAAAAAGAACAGAACATACATTATTGGAATATTCAACTCGGTCACTACTAAAACAGTTTCAAAATAAACATTAATGCTGACTTAATTCTATGCATTCAAATTACTTCTTAACGCTAAAAAAAATTTGTTACTCTACCGTTCCTAGTACTTACATCACGGAAAATGTGCCAAATCTTTACAATCCAGATATTTCTTTTATAGGTTTGTGATGGCATTCTAAATTTGTGTAATATCGTCAATTTATTTCGTGGTGGAAAAGAGACATAAGTTTCTGCAAAAAATGCATTGAAAAAGTGATACTGGTGTAGTATTTGTGACTATGGTCACCACAAAATTTGTGAAATTTGCGATGAGAACATGAGATAAAATTTACTGTAGATCGAAATTTCCTTTCGTAAATTTTTAAATCCGGTAAAACATCGAAATCCATTAACCAGAACAAAATTTCGCCTTAGCTTTAACGTGGGAGCGAAACCTACAACTTTTTCGTTAGTATTGTAGAAAGCTTCGAAAGATTCGAATTATGATATCCAAAATCACAGGACAAATCCACTCAAGACAACGAAATTCGATTGACAGTGTACTTTAAACTCTTGAACAATTTTCAGAAATTGTTTTTCTCACAACATCCCAAAAGGGATGATTCAACTTGAAAAAGTAGTAGCGATAGTGATAACGAAAGCAGTGTAGTAGCATGATGGTGGCAGTGGTAGTTTGTACAAAAAGCTCACATAAAAAGATATGAGATGGAATCAGAGAAATTAAAGTGGGAATTTTATCTGTCGGGTAAAACGGTATATTTGGGTCACGTCGCTGACCTACAACAAGTCACTTATATAACTGCTGAAAACCCAGTCAAAAAGGAATATCCCAATTGCTCATCATTCTCACCCAATCCAGCAAAACAACTTCGTCGAGCCCTTTCATTCTTCCCATTCTTTCTTTTCTACTCTTTGCCTCTCTTTGACAATTATTTTATTGTTCACTCATATTTTTCCAAGAATTATTAGAAAACTGCTGAAATTCTACGTCATTAATACGCTTTCGCCAGAATTAATAAATGTTAATGAATTTAATAACAGTTTTCTTAAAACGAAATTAGAAATTTTGCAAACTTTGAACTTCAAGCCCATACCAATACTCAACCTTACAGGAATTAACTATCAAAACCATAAATTGCGTTCTACCAACATAATTCACAATACCTTTTACTAGCTCCAGGTGACGTACCACTTTGTTACTTTCTCTGCCACAAAAGACTTTTTTGTGGTGCTAACCTGGTGGAAAGCAAACCGATCATGTACAAACGATGGTTCACCCATTTAACAGGTATCTTTTAAATAAGTTATATGACAACAATATAAGCCTGAATTTTCGCTCATATAATACTAGCATTTCAGTTACCACTGCCATACTTTTCGCACAGACTGAAAGTTCAGATTCGACGGTAAAAGGACGACAAATGGTATGTATACACAATTTATTGACTGGTGGACTAAATTTAATCAACGCAAAAGTAAAATTGAAATAACTCAAGTATGAAGAGACCCAAGATCACCGTCATCTGAATTTCTAAACACTCATTTTTACTGTTTGTTTTTCAAATATTCCTGACAGTAAATTGAAATAAATAATAAAGTGTTACCACCCCAGTAAACCATCTTTCACAGCTAAATATTCCTAAACATTTTCTGGAATATTTACGAATAATTGGGTTAAATTTCTGGCTGACTCCCCATTGAGTATGAATAATATACCTACACGACTCAAAATTTTTTACAAAAATTCCACGAAAGCTTTAGAGAAATTAGAGAATATTTTTATATGAATCTTATCAGAAAATCTGAAATAAAATTTAGAGAACATTTTTATAAGAATATTAAAGAATATTAGAGACGCTTTAGAGAATATTTTTATATGAATCTTATCAGGAAATCTGAAATAAAATTCCTCCAAAACTTGACTTATCAAATCAATTCTAAAGGAACCGAAAATTGTTTTCCACGAATTTTGACCCGAGCCAAAAAAATAATAAAGTAGAGCTAATGCTCTTTGTTGGTCGACAGAATAAACTTTTACTTATAGAACTAAAATTCAATTCAATTCTAAACCAATTTCCAATCCTCGTGAATAATAGAAGAAATGAGAAACACATCCTTGAATAGGTCATATGTAATGATTGTACTAAATTCAAAAAAAAGCAGGAAAAGTCAATTTCTTATTTAATTTCCAGCTTATTTCGCCATTTTTTCAAAACTACGGCACTTCTTGGATTGCTGGTCCTGAAGGACATCATTATCAATTTCATCGCAGTGAACAGTCCTGGAACATGGCTCGAGAATACTGTCTTGCTTTAGCTTCCGATCTCGTTGTTATAAAGAGTTTGCAGCAGATAGTATGTTTCCTTTCATTACTCTTGGAAATAATTTGTAAAACCACAAAAGAAAACATGACGATTCATCAAAAGCTACCATATCAGTTAATAAGGACAAGACAGAAAGATACCCGGGAACTCCGCAATAATGTGGCAGAGTGTGGTAGGTTAACACATTCAACTATCTTGTGACACTGACTTATCATGTTTTGAAATGAATGGTTAGCTGAATCTCTAGAACTAATTTGTTTAAAACCAAAAAGTGATTCACATTTTAGAATTGGCTAATATCACACTATCCACCCAGTAATTCAATAATGCCTGAAAGGACTGCACAAATTGGACTTGTTCTAGTTGACAAACAAAACAGTGCTGAAAAGGAGTGGAAATGGGTGGATAATACGCCGCTGAATACTACCTATTTGTTAGCTATATACTGTTACTGTAATTAAAAATTATGACTACTAAAAAGCTAATACAATCGGCCAAAATTCAAAGTCCAACTCCAAAACTAATCATTTAAATTTAGAGAGTGGGAAATATTGGTAACAAATATCACGGAAAAAATTCTGCATCCTACAGAACGTAGCCGATGTGCATTACTGAGCATTGATAACAGGGTATTAAAAGCCATACCATGTGACCAAACGCCAGATTTCGACTATACAAACCGATTCATTTGTCAACGAAGTGATGAAAAGCATCAAGAAGTTCGTTGTTAGCTTATAATTCTAAACATTTATGCTCCGATTTGATCGTTTTGAACAATCAACTGCATTACAAGTATCCCTACAATTTATAAGGTTTTCTAACAGTGAAGTTACCGTCATTTTGAAGCGAAGTTCGATGGGCTGTCAAAAAATAAGGAACAAACCATGAATTCCGTAGGAAACAATCCTTGACTGTTATGCTGTATTTCTCCACTTCTCCAGTTATTAATTGAGGAAAATTCCTATCCCATAAAGGCACTTAGCATTCGTTCTAATCCCCGCTCTAACGCCCGTAGTAAGAGCCCAGTACTTACAGGGACGGAAAGGGGCTGCAATACGGAAGACTTTCAGAATGTTTGGAAAAAAACTGATTCGGGCCATTTAAAAGGTAAGAAAAGCAATGTGAGGCAACCGATAAGTCTCCCACATCTTTTGATAACTTATTTTCAAAAAAAATAAAAATTGACAATTCAAAAAATATTATAGCACGAAAGGAAAAACAATCCGTTTTACGAGTTTTTTGTGCAGTTGATAAGTAAACTAAGAACTGATGCAGCAGCAAAACCGGAACCACGAACAGTACAACTACAAGGAGTGAAAACCCAAACCACGAATGTTCAAGGGCGGACGGAAGTAAGTGGATTTGTTTTTCACAAAACAATCGAATAGATTTTTTTTTCAGTATAATTTGCAAAATTCTTTACTTTCTGTGATAAGCAGAAATGGGAATTTTCTTGAACTATCGAATGACACTATAATATTGAAAAATGATGCTTATCACCCCAACCTACATTATTTCTTATCAGTCAGTAGCTGAAAAATTCAAATGGGAGGAAATAGTCACCTCCAAAAGATACACTTCAACATATTCGGAATTCCTCTTATTGTGCAACACATCCCTTTCCTTTGAGGTGAAATTCAACTGCAATCAAAATGAAATTCTGAAAATAAGTTTAGAAAGTTACCAAATTTTGAATTCCTAACTTACTACAGGATTTATCACCTATTAGCAGAAAAAAAGATGTCACCGACGAGAACAAGGAAGACCGCCTTTCGAAGGTCCAAAGAATAATTCCAAAAGAAACTTTAGCAACTGTCGATCCAGATGTCAAAGGAGTTGACGAAATGGATTTTGCAATAGAACAAAAGGAAAAAGGGAAGCAAGAAGCAGAAGTAAAAAATAAAATTGCTAATGAAAATAAACCTGAACTTCGAGCAAAGAATTTTGCCATGAAAGAAAAATCGATGGCACGTAAAGAAAACACCGCGGACAAAGATGTGATCCAGCCACCAAAGCAGAACTTCCAACATTCGAGTGAGTTATGCGGCGAAAATGGTAAAGAACAGAAAGGTCCGCGAACACGGTATGAACAGTTCGGTGATATCTTTCGGAATTTGAATTTGTTTCTCAAGCAAGAAAAAAGCTCGAACTTGCGCGCGCTGCTTGATAATAAGGACACTAACAAGACTCTAGTAGAACGCCTCAAAGAGGTACTACATACCAAAAATAACAAAGAACTGAGTAAGCATGATGTAACCGAAAAAAAAGGAGTGTTGGAGAATGAGGTCGAAGACGAGCAGCAAATCGATGCTAGTATCCAGGAAGTACATGATGTTAGAAATACACTTGCACGTGAAATTGATGATATTAACGACGTCTTTCTATACAAAAATACTCCAACGACATTGCAAAAACTTGACCGAAGGCCTGTTACTACAGATCGCATGTATGGAACGACGGAACCCGGTAAAACGGAAATATATGAAAAGGAAGAATTAGCGGGACGTTCAGAAGTTAATGAGAACAAAATTTATGAATTACTTGGGGAAAAAGTGAAAAGTATATTTGCCGAACGTCTACAAAACATATCTAACCTGGACAGCAATGCAACAAATAAACCAAGCCAAAAAAACAAAGAGATAACGTCAAATACAAGTGAGCATCAGATAAACCGAAATGAAGTTTCAGTGCAGCACAATGTAGCAAATGAGCAAAAACTTGGATCACCTTCACTGTTGTCTACTAATCGAGGGAATAAGGTGAAAGAATATGCTACCGGTGTGCCACATATTTTTATCAGCAATACCCAGCAAACAACTAAAAGATGGGTTAAATCAAGTAACGAGAGTGGAACGTCACTTGCATTCCTGAATGGCAACATCATATTGCTCGAAGAATATAAGCAAGACAGAAACAAAACCAACATAAAAACAGATGTTGAAAAAGCTATATCCAATATGAAACAAAAGCTGGAAAATGTCAGTGAAGAAATCAAACGTCTTTTCTCACATTCACGATGATAAGAGTTTAATTTTTAATACTGCAAATAGCCTCCGCTTAATTTCCTCGTCGAGTCAGGTGTTAATTCGATTTCCAAAACGAGATCTGGACAAATCTGGTTAATAATTCGTATCAAAACAAAATCAAAGTGATCTGTACGTATATTTTGCCAAACAATAAATTAGATCCACCCATTTCAGAGAAAAACCGATATTGCTTTCCATTAGAAGTAGAGATCTTCACTCGAACTTCGTAACAATGCGAGACGCTAAGCAACACCAATTCTGAATTAATTTATATAAAAGCATTTCACTGCGTCAAATATTAACAAAAAAACGCGGAACACAACAAAGACTTCAAAGAAGACTGATAACACATCTCATATTCCACAATTCTTGAAATTCCAGAAAAGCATTTGAAATTTCTAAATGTGGAAGATTACTTTTATCAAGTAGCATCTAAGTGTATAAGATTAAAGGAGCTGAAGCCGAAGGAATTCAAGTCAAGGAAAACAAGTTCTTTCAATTTCATGCAAGCAGATCTGCACGTCAAAAGAAATCTTGAAAAGAATTTTTCTCCAAAGCTTTCAAAATCCCCCACAGGCAGTATTCTAGAATTCGTTCCAACCTATTAATCCGACTAACTTAAACGAATATGCTGTATCAAAAAAAAAAAAAAAGAATAAAAATGAAAAGAGTTTGAATACAAATAGCGTGTAAAAAATATATCTGCATCAATAAAAATTTATATATACATTAACTGTGAATTTTTCTTCAAAAACAAGCAATACCCGACAAAATATCGCAGTAAGATCAGATGTAAAAAGCGCAACATATGAAAATCTTTTCTAAAAAGAATGGTATAAATTAAAATTACAAACTAACAAAAAACAGTCTAAAGCAAAATATAAAGATTATTCATATCACAGTTATGTGGAACTTTTATTGAAAAACTGAAGCTATTGTACTTTGTTTGTAGTCAACAACTGATCTATAATATCAGACTACCGAAGTTTTAGTTCGAAATCGATTGGAGGTTTTTCTGCCTTTCATATTCTAACAAGGGAGTCACACCGAAGTCGATATTTTGACCATAAATGAAATGTCAAAATCTGGAATTCGTCCCAGTATGAACAACAAAAATCATGAGAAAAAAAAGTCATCCCTTCTTCCTGAATCCAAACTGTCGTAAATGTTGAAACTTATATATCATGATGAGAAGCTTCCAGCGGAAACGAAAGGGTATTGAGATGTTGAGGAACCAGAAGTGACATTTTTGTATGTCGAGGAGGTAACGGAGGTGGTAGGATTTGAATATCAGCTGATCTGAAGTGGATAAGTTTCTTGAATTACTTTAATTCACTGAATCCTATAATTTCTTCAACTCAGTAGATTTTATATACTCAAACGGCAACTACTGTGTCGGTATCCTAGTGATTCCTTTGCGCATAAAAAACTCTCTCGTGTCTTGGATATAAGAGCATACTGAAATACTAAGCAAGAACCCTAGCAACAGCTTTCATCTGCAAATCGTCAAGCTTAAAAATATGTTCCTTTTTGAATCTCGAGGAATTTGACTATTTGCAAGAAAACTGCATCTGCTTCATCAATTTACCTCTCGACTGGCTTTACTGATTTAATAGTTGCATCATCTTCTGTCATTTGCAAGGATGACGAAGAGATTGATTTCAGCGGACGCTCAGATCGTGAAAAATCAAGTGTTGATCGAGACGTGGAACTATTTTCATTGGAATTGTAGTCAAAGCTTCGATCGGATGATGATGAAATTCGTTTCGTAATTCTGAACAATATATTTTACACCCATCGAATGTTAATCAACAGTAAACTAGCACAGAGAACCTTGAAGTTTAATTTCTAATGAAAACTACAAATTATAATAAAATACTAACTTATCTATAAAAAAAGAAAAAAATTCCCTTACCCATTCTCGAACGCACTTTTCAGATCGGACTTCAGACCACTTGATTTCCTCGGAGTTGTTCTCCCACTTTTCGTGGCTCCACCACTTCTTTTAAACACGCTCATGACAGATGGAGTGCTAAAATGTTGAATAAACAGAAACAAAGAAAAAGATTATTGTTACACTACAAAAGATCAACAAAAATTTCGAGAGGTGAAAGAATTACCTCGAGGTTTCAAAGTTGCTTGCTCTTCGCTCGTCACCTTTCATCTGAGAAAGGTGAATGGAGCAACCTGGTGGTAGCTGTGAGGCCTGAATTTTAAGGATAAGTAGATATGCATTACGATAAACACGAAATAGCTGTTGCCATCAAAAAGATGGTCATGCAAAGGCACGAGATAAAATTAAGCGATCCTTCTGCACTGTACTATCTCTATTTATTCTTGCTCTACCTAATCCACTACACCGATATTCTTGGATCAGTTAAATCCATTCAATTAAGGCGAATACCTTTTGCAAATTTTCAAAAGATCTTACCACTTTTCCAAATTGTTTTTCAATATTTGCTTTATATTCGTAAAAAGAAGCTACAAGGGACTCATGAAACTGAACATTCACTTGATGGTCTCGCGATGCATGTGCATATAAGCAAAACTCCAAAATTGGTACCTGGAAGCTAACAACATCAAAATTAATCATATAAAAGCAAAGGTCTAGAAAGTGGCGGAAACTTTTAAGAATGAACCTGGTTTCTGATCAATGTTCTCAACTGACGTACAAGCTCATGTTCTTCTAATGTCAAAACTGAAGCACATCGGTCAGCGAAAAATATCTGAAGCAAAAGAACATGACAATCTGTCATATAAAAACTCATATTTAAACTTACAAGGTTTAAAAACCCAAAATAAAGAAAACAGCTGGAGCGTTGAAATCGAACTTTGTAGTTTTTAATTCCTCCCTGTACAAACGCCTGCACGATGCCTCGAATTTTGCCTCCTAATGGAACAACCGATTCTAACGGTGTAGAAAGGACCACATGTGCCATTTCTTCCATTTCTTCATTGTTTTTTTGCATTGTTGCCACAGCTTCCATCAATGGAGAACATTCAATCTGTGAAGACAATTACAATCATTTATCTATAAAACGTGAAAATTTATCATAGTGACAATTAATGCTGACTTGAATTTAAACCTACTGGATCAGAAAAAGCAGTGATCTGGGACCAACGTAATATGTTGGGTAGTTGTTCTTCGATAGAAACTGATCGTCGGATTACCCACGATCGCATGATTTCATTATCTTCCAGTTCTGTCCACTTTGTTCCTTTTCGAATTTCGCCTTTACAGAATTCAAAATTTTGCACCTGAAAATCTTATTCAGCAAGATGGTTAGTTCCCAATGGAAAAGTTCGTTAGATCAGACGTCAGTGCTTTATACTGCATTGCATACGATGTCAATGTAAATCAGTCATGAATGAAAGATCTTCCAGAGAAAATATCACTACCATATTTAGAGTCAGTAATCCTTATAAGCTATATACCCTGTTGTTTTTGAAATACCATCGAATGAGACGATTGCTACATTTCTTTTCCCAACAGCTTTCAAAAAGAGGTTTCACCGGGAAGATTTGCAAAAACTTGTTATCGTGTTTCGAAAGATGCGAACATTCATCCATTGTATTAATTAACTGAGCACCGGGAAAAGTAGACAGCATTCGATGGCGAAAACTGACAATGGCCTAAATGCACAAAATTTGCCAATGCAAAACTTTGTAAGCAATCCAAGATATCTAATAAACCGTAAACTAGAGTAATCAGAAAACAGCTGAGAACTAACTTCGCATTCATTTCCGCGATAGATGAATTGCCGATTGTTTAAATAGCCAGGAAATTTGAGGCCATAAAATCCAACGAAGAAATATGTACATGCAACTCGTCCTTGTGTACTTACTTTGTGATATAGTTCAGCAAGACGCTGCTAAAAAATTGGCTTCGAATAATTTTCAAATTTATAAAAATGCAAAAACTCCAAAAATATGAAAACATTTTGTAGAAAATTTTAAAATATAACTTTGAAGGAATAGAATTATTGACTGAATATAATGATGCAGAAAAAAGACTTACCAGAAGGTTAGGTAATTTATCGTATTCATAATTTTTTTCATACTGAAATGTCAGTTCTTTCAAAATACCAATAGATTCTTCCCACAATTCTTTTTCATCGAAAAGATTGGCTGCTTCATTATAAAGTGCCTCTTTGAGTTGACGCTGTGTACCGCATTGTCGATTTAAATGTGCATCCAGAACAGCAGTCGGTAATTCGCACTCTGCCCACTAAATTTGGAGTTTAATAGAAATAAACGAAATCAAGATATGGTAACCTTAATCCACATCTTAATTCGCTGCATTTCTATCCAGTATCTGAGGAGTATTGCTATACTAAAGTTCACTGAGATATTGTGCATAGATGAACACAGTTCAACCTGTCTCCGAAACCGTTATTAAATATGAAAATCCAAACCGCTATTGTCACTGATAATATAAAATAAAAGGAATGGGATTTCCGGAAAATTTACCGACAATGTTTCAGCATGCTTCAGAAGTGTGAAAGCTGCCTCGATTTTATTGTTACTGAGCATGTGAAGATCATACAGCTTATAAACATAGTTGATATAAAGATCATCTTGACCAATAAGTTTATAAAATTTCTAAAATTAAAAAAAAAGATAAAGAAACATGTTTTCTGATTTGTCAAAGTGCAGAATTTTCAAATTGTGAAAAGGTTACATGAAAAATTCATTAAAAAATGAAACAAAAAAAACTAACCAACAATTCAACAGTTCGGTCCATTCCGTTTTCTATACAGTAACCATTTGTTCGTACTTCACGATATTCAAAAAGATGCTGTAGGAGAGTATCAACTAAAGCCACAAATTTGCAACCTTCTCCAACAAGATCCGCATCCGAACGACTCCTGAAAATCTTGAGACGATTTCAATGATTTTTTCCATGATTTCTGTAAAACTTTCCTCTGAAACTAGAAAACGACACTTACATATCCATCATGATGTTGTGCAACTGCTCCTTAAATTTTTCGCCACCACAGTCCTCGTCAACCAGACAGTCCAGTTGCATTATAGTCTCGTTTGCAAACTTTAATGTGATATTTCAGCGGAATAATAAACAGTGGAAAAAAAAAGCCAATAAATGACAAATGTGCAAAAGCTAAATCAGAAATACTCTACTTTGGAGAAATTGCGTAATGGCGACAAATGGAATTCACACTGAAGCATATCGAAAAATATGGGTATAACAGTTTCACGTACAACATCGTCATCAACCAGAGCCACTCGAAGATAAGAACCAATCATAGACGGTACAAACAAGATCTTTTGGCCCACTGTAAAAGTACAAAAGAGTATTCTCCATTTAAAGTAAATATCAAATAGTTGCTAATGCATAAAAGTGTTTAAATCAATAAGCCTAACTCGACAGTCGAAACCACATAGAGCGCAAATCTGCAACTGCTATCCTTCTCAAATCAGGCTGGCATGACAGAAGTCGCGACCGCCTTTCACTAATTGTTGATGAGCCTAGTTGAAGAGCTTTTTGTGTGCAAAAAGCGACCATCGTCAACATGTACTCTCGCCAAAGCTAAATAACAAACATAAAGAGTTTGACAAGTGTAAAAGAAAAAAAACATGAAGGGGATAAATAAAAAGTAAATTGCATATATACAAACAATGATGAAAAGTTGCACAAACTTCAGCATCGAATTGATCGTCATGAAAGTGCTCAACGATTGTCGACATGATAAATTTCATCGTTTTCAAAATCATTCTAAGAATAAATGATGAAATAAGATGTAGAAATCCACGACAGTATATACAAACACGAGGAATATCCCTCAAAAACATAGCGAATTTTGCGGATTTACACCATCCAATCCAATTTTTGGAAGCCGCCTTATACTGACTGCCATGCCTATCGCTGAGGTAATATTTTCCAGAAGTCATAATGTGCTAAGAATCTTAAAGTAAGATGTCAAATTTCACCACTCTTTATCAAACAAGTGAAACTTCGTCCAAGTAAACAGATACCATACCTATCCTGCAACAGTATCATCTGGAACCAAGAACACGGGAATGGTGATTTGTTGATAAGATCACGAAACAAATGAACAATTTCCATCAATAAATCATGCTTATCAATACGGGTAGCATGACTTTCTAAGTATATTTTGTACATTTGTGCCGACAGTTTGCTAAGAACTGCAATCGTAAGCGCGCAGAACACAGACTGAAATAATGATTCTTCCAGTAAGTATAAACAGTGAAAAAATAAACTAGTTAAAAATCTTTCAATTCTTGAATTTTGGACTGAATTTTTCAAGTAAAATGAAGTAGGAAAAAGGGATTATCTCAGCATGCATACAGCAGAATATTTTGCATTTATCAAAACAATCGTCGTCTGAACTATGGTACGAAATGATTTCCATACAACGAGGTAAAGTTCTTCCTCGCTTCCTTGCTCATAAACAGGATCCTGAAACAGTGCACGTAGCAGTCTAAAATGGACACAACTACGGAAAATTTTTCCTAAATTTTCTGTATAAAAAGTGCGCATCAAATGTGATTCTCAATTTCAAATAATTTTAATGAACCGTGGAGCAAAAGAGGCGTTCAATGATATAAAACATTATATCGGCGCTGGTAGAAATGCATTCTTCCATCTTGGACAGATCACACGCTACATCTTGCAAGTGGACGAAGTCAGAAGTCTCGAGCTCTTCCACAACTTTTTCAATAATCTGGAAGGTGACAACAATGCTATGGTAAATTAGCAAAAAAATTGCACCCTATAAGAAAGGAAAATGATGTTTTACGTGTGTTTGTATGGGAACAACTTGGAGGATAGTTTAATGATGAGGAAAACTGCTCAACAAGAAAGAGAAGTCCGTAAAATAGAATTAATGACAATTAAAGTACGACACTATATGATACACAAAGTGTCGAGGCCATACGCTGACGGGATCATTGTCAGTAGATAAAATAATTTCTATTTCGGATATGTATTTAACAAATATTAATAAAGGAACTTATAGATTAAATGTAATCAACACATTTCCATTCGTTATTCTTCAGCTTAACATTGAAGTACTATTAACACTGAGTCAAGACAGTTGTTAATGATTAATGGTTTCGATACTATGGGCCGATAATAAAGCTGCTTTGTAATCTTAAAATCTACAACAAATTGGGGAATAATATTATAACCCTCTTTATGCCTACGATAAGTCAGCAATCAAAAAGAAAAATACAATCCATGTATACCATACAAGTGATTATACTTCTATAGCCAGTCAAGGATGTCAAATTCAGAGAATGTAGAACAATGGAACTATGATGATGAAAAAAATTGATTAATAACCTTCGGCAACAGCTTCTTTCGGTTTTCTTCCAGGATGAAGTGCTCCGTTTGCACTACATCCTTAAGAAAATTCAAACGACACCTTGAACTTATATTTTCACCAAGATGATCCATTAATCGTACCAAGAAATTTCTTAAATTAACAACATGACGTTAACAAAATGTCCGCATCATTTTCCTTAGACAGAGTTATCATTATAAGACAGCTCAACAAAAGTTAAGTTTAGAGTTCCGGCCAATTTAAGACCAACAGGTCCATTCAAAAAATATATATGAGATGATCAGATGACTGACATTATTCATAAGATTATAATGACAAAGACTTAACGGAGAAAAATTTCCCGCAAACATTTTATCATCAATTCAAAAGCCTACGTGAGATCATCGCTATTATAAACATTGTAGTAGGTAAGATGTGGAATGATTGCTGGTATATGTTTCAGTGCCATATTTTGACAAGTCATACGTACTCGCTTATTTTGCATGAAAACAACAAACGCTTCCAGCAGCTCATTGATCAAAAGTTGAAAATTACTTGACGCCATACCAAGTCTATAAATTTAAACTTAGTGAAATCATCAAAGAAGCCTGAAATCTGAACCTGGCACTTTAAATACCTGAATTTCCCATATTTCCTTTGAATAGAATTCATTTTCTAGAATAAAAATTACCTGTCACTGCATAATTTTGACCTAACAATCAATTTAATGAGGGTGCCAAGACTTTTCATCGTATTTAGTGATCTTTCGTGTGTATCCTCAGCATTTTCAATTCTTTCACGAAGAACTGGTAACAACTTTCTAAACGAAAAATTTTCATCATATTTAATTTTGTCGCAAATATTCTAATTTGATCTCAAAACATTTTGTTGAAAAACGCTACTACTATGATTACCAAAACTATTCCTAAAAAATGCACAATAAAGTTTGGTGAAACAAGCTATGTTTCATCCTTCCTCTAATTAACAAATATTTAGTAAATATTTCACACTTTTATTTTAAATTCTGTTGATAGTTTAGGACATACAAAAATGCTACAGTGGAATGAAAATTCTCCACATATTTATCAAGTACTGGTCGGAAATTCTTGTAGCGCTCCTCATTAACCAGCTGTACTAAAGTGACCTAGAAAAGAGATATGCATCGACTGATGAAACCTTATAAAACACTCAAATTCTTCAATGAAATATAGCAGATATGAAAAAGTAAAATGCAAAAAATCTATCACCAAACAGTTAAGGAGTTGATCCGAGTTTCTAGTTCATCAGGCACTAAAACAGAAAGGGAGTAAAAAAAAACTTACTAAATCATCAAAAACCAAGCTGTCGTAGTCTGGATAATTATCTAAAATTTCGAAAAGAGCATCGCAGAAATTCGGGATGAATTTTACCAACTCTTCACCAATTGCCAGAAATTTTGGCCTTGAAATTTCTTCCAATCTTTCCTTTAAGTTGCTTCTAGAAAAGGAACTATAACAAATGTTTGAAATCTATTAATGCTAAAAATATTGCCATTTCGAAATTCGAAATTTGATGCTATGAAAATATTTGAGTACAAGAATCTACAAAATTAAGGAATCTTTTTTTGATCTATAAGAGAATCGCACACACCTGTTTTGCTTCCATCTAAGTATATCCAACAGACTCTTGTTATGAGTTAGCGTTGTCGAGCAAGTTACTGTTTCAATGGTCAGAAAATTTTTTTCGCCATAAATAAAGGATGTTGTTTGAGGCCTTAACTGAGACTGAGAAGTCTTAAGCTCTTCTCGTGTGGCAGGCAACCGAGTATAACTGGTATCACTGTCGTCATAACGTCCCGTTTCAATCTAAATTTTTCAAAGAATGTTGAAATAAAAAAATGAAGTAAACTTCAACAGAGAGTAGATTGTGGAAAATATTAGTAAAACTTTTATTTGTTAAAATGACACAAGCAGTGACTCATATAAGTTGTAAAATAACCTTGTAAACTAGTAATTCATGCAAACCATCTCTGATCAAAGTTGCACCTTCCATAATCCGCGCGAATGCCAGTGCAAAAGGTCCTTTTTCTTGCTTTATTTTATCAAAAGTCTTTTTGTGATGAAAAGTTATTCGCAGATGAATATTCTGATCGACATCCTCCGGGATCTGTACCTACGACAAACAAAAATGACGAATATGCGGAAGTACCATATTTATAGAAAGTTATCCTCAAAACTCCAGCATTAACTTACTTTGATAGCTTCGTTCCACTTCGGTTTATCATCATGATAAAAAACCAGACTTTGGTATGTTGTGCTGCAACGTATTCCGTCTGCAGTGATCACAACGATACTCTAAACAATGATGAATTTTTCATAATCGGTATAACCATGTAAATTACATCTTATGATGGAAGGAAATTTCAAAAAATTTTCTTCATTTATCACAGGCTTCGAACAATGTAAATCAGAGGTAAATGTTTGAAAATTACATTTTCAACTATTCCATTTGTATCAACGACTGTTATTCGTACTTCAATATTTTTGTCCGATCCTTTACTACCATGTAAATCACCTTGTAGCAATGTAACATACAAGTCATTTCGAATGTCATCTGTAATCCACTCCATTTTTCGATATTTTAGTATTTCAAAATTATAATTCAATACATTGTGGAGTGAAATATTTAAACCTAGATTGCCCGGAAATTAAAGAAAGTTAAAAAAACCCAGTTTTAGAATATTAATTCGAAAAATGGATGTGACAAAACTGCACACCTGCCGAAATAACATCTGCAAAGGACAATCTTCTCAACTCGAATGGTGGATTACTTGAAAAAATCTGAGGATGCGTCTTTTTTATTTGGCTCAATGAACCAAGAAGGACTTCCGTTGAAATCATTAGCTGTGCCCGCCCAAACGCTGAAATTCCATGGAATAATTGGAAGGTCGCTCATGTTATATAAGTTGATTCATGAAATACAAGTAGTTCCGAACATTCCTTAATTTAAATTCGAATTTGCATTCAAAAGAAAAAAAATGTGTTCCTTACCAGATAGTTCTCCGTTCACTGCTTTCAAGGAATTGCATGTTCTCGCAGTACTTGTTCGAGCCATTAACTGTTCCAAGCTATCATCACTATAAAATATTTCCAAATGCTACAAACATCGAAATTTAATGCACGGTCAAAAGTATAGGGATACCTTAGTTTTAACATCATATCAGGCCTATTATCATAATAATAGTAAGAAATTTTGCTTAGCGAGAAATATTACCGATTTAAAGAAATGATATGTTCAGTAACACCATGCGAATCGACTATAACATTTGACAGATCTAACACTGCAGCAGCATACGGTTGCCGAGGCCAAAGATGAGGTGGACCGGGGTCAACATGCTTCTTCATTGTTGAGGAAGTCTGTTCTATTGGAGCAATTCGTGCAACCCTAATACATAGTAGAAGGCGATGGGTTTCCACTGACGACGAAGAAGAAGGATATTCTTTTGAACCGAGATCCTGTAATTAAAAATTAAAAATACTTTATATTAAAGACCATCAAGGAAGTGATCTAACATAAACTTTTTGTCCTATCCTTATCAGATATGATATTATTGAACTACCCGTAAAATCCATTACTGATCTCTTTGCACTAACAAAAAAAAAAATTAAAGTTAACAAGCATGAAACTTACATTGAATAGGACTTTACTATTGCGATTCGTCAAATTACCCGTTGAGAAGCTCCAGTAAAATACGAAGTTTTCGCTGCAATTATTGAATGAATTGATAAAACCACAACGAATTTTTTATATGACTGTTTCCCAGAAATTGAATGGCAAATAAGATTTTACGATAACATACGATATAAACTTCTTTTCGGAGGTATCATATAAGGATAATGTGAATTCGCACTCCGCTTTCGAGTCAACCGTTGCGGAAAGAGCATGAACCAGCAGAGAAAAAGCAGTTACTCCAAGTGTATCATTAGGTTTCTAAACCATAGAAATATATAAGATGGAAGATTTTATGATTCATTTGTTTTCATCAGTAAAGGGTTGAAATTTGTAAAAACATTTCCGTAATTAAATCTAAAAAATCATATTGTATGGTAAGTGATGTAGATTATTTTCTAATCCATATGAAGTCCAAAACATACAGAATCGTTCAGAATCCTACCGGCAGCATCTACATGAGCACGGTATACTTGTACCACTGATGTCGTGTCGCTATCCATTTTCCTACCCACATCATCTCTGATAAGCAAATCAAGACCTAACCACCTACAATCACAAAAGTATTATGCCAATAATAAACCGAATAATAGTTCGGGTACAAACAATACTGAAACAAACTGTAAAAAGTAAGAGTGAGAAAACGTGGCCATCGACCAACAAAACTGAAACGTATCCTCGCAAACAACACTGCAAAAAAAAACTAACTGATTGCCTAGATCGATTTTTCTCGTTAATTCTGATCTCATTTCCCGCAGTTCTTCAATGGGAACATTACCCGAAAGTATTTTTTTGCGCATTACCATTAAATCTTCCATGTACACTAGCACCTCATCCTGACATTCCATCCTTGCCTGATGATAGTAAGTATTCTGAAAATTGCAAACATTTCACAAATTTTAAAAATGCAGCATACGCTTTGACAGATTTCAAACAGTTATGAAAACGTAAAACGTAACAAGTTAGGTTGACTTAGATAGTCCCGCTCTGAATTGGTTCTTCTGTTAAATACTTAAAATTGCATAACATTCAACAAACGAAGGCTGCAGTCAATTCAGTATGGTTCATACATCTCAGACTACAGAAATGGACTACACCTTAACTGTATGCCACCATTCCTTCAGAATATCGGTGAGCTCTCCAACGATCTCAATTGCTTCATTCGATATGGTCGGTGCCGATTCATTGAATGATACTACTGCGCTATTCGGAAATATTCCAAATTTGTTCCCGTTGTCCAGACTGCTACCATATGACCAGTCTGTAACTTGATTACATAAATAGCACAGCAGAGAGAAGAGAATTTATCTAAACAACAGTTCTACGAGTAAAAACATTTACTACACAAATAATCCCAAATAATTACAAATTTGACTACTTCAGTTTTAAATCAAAATGCATTCATGGGTAAATAATCGTTACAGGAACTTCGCATATGCTACTTATCGCTGCTATAAATACGCCTATTATGTTATCATTATTTTTATTGCTCCATTCACGTAACAGGAAAATTGAAACAGGTCTCGAATGAACATAGAGAACGCCAACAACAGCAAAAATGAAACCAATATTACTGAAAACAATTCAAACAGTACTTCCTTATCCATTTCATTTAAGCTGCAATAACCCATTTGCACAAACTCAAAATTAAAAAGGTACTCACCATCGCAACTGTATGCAACATTGACTTTTTCGCCAATATGCAACGGAAGGAAAGGATAAGTTAGAGAGGAAGGACCATTCCATGAAAAGTTACATCGCGCTGAAAACAAGTCAGTAAAAAGGAAATTTTGAAATACAAAGTACATTTAAAAAATAACTATTCTCTTGCTAGTGTTTGAATCTGCTCCATCCAGCATGCGCCTTCCAACAAAGCTTATATCCTGATATATTTTACCTTCAAAAATAAAAATTTTACAACTTAAGTGGAACATTCAAAACATAAGAGAATTCTAAAATTTCTGGTGCAACATTCAAAATTCTTACAACTTTTAATGCTTCCAATAACTAACCAATCTTCTTTTCCAGCATAGTAATTTTCGGGCACTGTGAATCACTTTTTCGCAACAACACTAACAATTTTTTCAGCAGTTTTTACTGCCATTTACTGCCAAAGAAAAAAAAAGTCGATTATCGACAGTTGACATCACGACGCGTTGAAACATCGATCGAGATTTGGTTGCACAAGTGTGTGGGACCCATTATCTCAGTTTCCCGTTCCCTGGATATTATTGCTCTAGCTTTTTTTGAAATCTTTATACCACTGTTATTTTATGCTCCCAGCGACATCATTTCACCAGATTTATTTAAGACTGTTTCAATGTACATTTGTAAGCCCTTTTTCAACTAGGAACTAATGGAAAGATGGCAATACACAGTGAAGAAATTCCGAAAGCAAGAGTTATTTTGTAGGCGTTATATGAAACCATGAGGATAGGTAGGAAGCACATATTGATCCACAAATTTATTTGTAGAAACTGTTTGATGGAATGACAAGAAGGAGAAATGGTGCACTTTGACCCAGGACTGGGAAACAATACCAAGCACAACCATAATTAAACAAAAAAACCTCCCAGAAACTCGCAGATAAAACACAAGTGCAGCGCTGATCCTTACCGAAAAGCAAAAGATCTTCCTAGGGCTCGCTGTTCTCTGTTGCAGCTGTTGGTCATTGGCCGAAGTGTTCTGACTTCATAACGGTGAGCAGCAAAGCATACAGAAGTTGAGGGGATGAGTTAAGAAAAGGACTGTAACAACAAGTTATTTCTCTAAACTTGTTGATAGCTACGGCAAATTACCTTGTGAAGCTACAGTAAATCACTTTTATTTGTAAAAATGAAAAGTTAGTTAAAATTACGTTGTAAATGTCAATCAGTGAACAATACGGAGAAGAACTGATTGTGATTTATTGAAATTAGAGGGAGAGATAGGATAACTAGGATGTCTCTTCGGTGTTAATACTCCCTTTTTGGTATCCCCAGGATCGTTCACCGTTTCGTTGTGAAGTAGTAGTTGTTTGAATTTAAGCTACAGCTAAATTGTGTGGAAGCATACCGTTGAATCCATCCATGAAAACAGGCTTTTCATGATTTTTTCTTGCGAACCATATGATAGTTATTAAGAGATAGTTGCAAACGTCAAGAACGACTAATGGTAGGAAAAAATTGAAATGGTGGTACTGGGCGATAGAAATACACGTTAAAGAACAATCGTATTATGGTGCTAATGTAGTGCCATGTTTTGTTGCAGCGAAAAAGTTGAACTCTTCAATAATTGTTAAGGAATTTGGGATAGAATAAGCAAGTCCCCTATTACACACAAATACCCCATAAATGTGTGGGGCAGTGTAACTAATAGCTTCAGCTGCAGAATGAAATCCATTTCATCACGATTATTTACTTTAAATTGTAATGCATGACACGCATCTGGATGACTCATCATCACTAGATGCTGGTCCGATGTTACTGTTATGAGGAATTTCATTTTGTTGAATGTCATGATTTGTCTCTGAATTCATTGAAGAATGTCATTTCTTATAAGTGTTACATATCCACCTTTTCATTAGTTTCAAACTTGTCATATTGACTGTCGTCGGTTTTTTGACAGCGCTGCAAAGACTTGCAGACAGAAAGTAACTTTGCCTTCAATCTTGGCTGTTATTTGGGATTGGGAGAAAGCTTGCAACCAAGCTTTCGGAAATGAAGACTTAACTGATCTGCGATTCTGTTTCTTCCTTTCTTCATCAGTCCGGAGAGTCATAGCAGAAGTTATCGTAATTTTGACTGAAAGATATATGGAAGTTGAGAAGACGGAATGTTAAATGGAATAAACTTTTATCCGCATTAAACACAGAAAGTTAAACACATCAGTACATAAAGACAGTACGGTCCACACGTAACCGCTTCTCTCCTTCACTGCTCTGTTTGTTTGATGAAGTTCCGTAAACCAGTAAACATGGGATCAGCAAAAGTATCAGTGCAGTTGTGACATAGTAGAATGAAAAACTGAGCCTGGAACCAAACCTGTCCGATAAATAAAACATTGTCTGATGATCTGGAACTTAGATGGCGAAACAATTTGTAAGACAAATGGAAAGTGATAGCTAGGGAAGGGTAAAGTGAAGAGATAGAATTTTTAGAATACAAGCAAATAGTGACCTTGTACGATTCTCCGTTGAAAATCCACTACTAATGTGTTCGTTCAGTAAAACATTGTTTTGAATCGTTGTCATATATTGTGCCAAGAAAGTTATCAACGCTGATGCATATGACACCGCTGTAAAAGACGAAAAAACAAGTGGCAGAGGTGATCGGTCGTTACCACAAGAGTCACTGGGATAGACAGAAGGACGGAGGATTGGTTGATTGGAGTGGAAACCATCGGGATGGAATTTGGGCTACTCGTATCGAAGGAAAAGAGAATTCTATATACATTCAGATATAAGATAATGAATTTGAATGAGAAAAAATGCTGGTCTTTCCAAAATGTGCGCGCAGTTAGCGTAAATGATGAGTCAGAACTGCAAGTAAGTAGTATGAAACAAAGGGAAATAAAGGAGCTGCCCTTATTGTCATGAACAACATCGGAAACATCGCATTAGAAGCTCGAATATCCTTGGTGATCTCAGTATAGAAAAACCTATGAAAATGGATTTTTAAATGCTTCTAAATCTCAACAATTTGAAGATCGAAAGAATTTCGCTAGCTATTGGATGCAACAAGGCAAAAACAAATTTATTGTTAGAAATTTTAGATGCACCAGCAAGAATGCTCCACAGATAAATCCCTTTCGGTCCAGCAACAGTATTGGTTTCTTTAGCGACAGTGTTCAAAAGTGCGACAACTGCACCCACTGCATTCCACAAAATTCCAGTTGCCAAGAAGAAAAGAATAAATAACCATAGAACCTTAGAGACGAAACCTGCTCGGTCATGTAATTCCTCGTATACTGGAAAGAACAAAAATATTTTTAGATTTTAACAAAATTCAGAAAAATTTTCGCAGCAGTTATTCCTGCTCTTTATAAACTCACCGATGTTAATAAGTTACCTGTAAAAGGTTTATAACGTGGACCAAGCCCCCAATCCAGCTGTCGACTGCCTTTAAAGAGACCCAAATTCACATAATTATTCACAGAGTTAAATTTCTTATTGATAGGCCTACTTTCGGACCAGTAATCGGTAAATAACGCTGCAGCAACCAGAGATAGGGCAGCTATGAAAATGATCAGAGAAATGAACATCGATAGCCGCCGTCGACTGTTCATTTTTCAGAAGTATCAGCTATTTTGACGAATTATTGAAATTACAGAAAAGACTTTAATCATAAAGCTTTTCCGCCACGGTGATTTTGCAAAATATCACAAAGCAAAACTGAAAGAATTGAAGTCTTTTAAGCAGTAATCCAAATCACTGGAAGTTCAGTATTTCGACCCTTTTTTTTCTAATTTCAAAATATTCACATACCCTTTCAGCTTCAATTTTAAGTTAAAATTTTATCTGTAGAATTCAATGAAACTATTTAGATGAGTCAAAATTTTTTGCTAGAATTTTTTTTTGTCCTAATGAAGAACCATACTCGACTCCTGTTCTTCGCCTTAGTTTTAAAAATTTGTGAAAATAAACAAAAATAATCAAAGACGCGATTATAATGAAAGGAAAATGTCATCGAAATCAGGGTATTGGCACGAATCCTTTGGTATCAGCGAGCAACGATTGTTCATAATGAAATTTTAACAGACTGCTCAGAAGACTGACATTGTGATGGGACAGACGGGGACAAAGGTTGTTGTCCTTTCCCGAGCTTCTCTAATCATTAATTACAATACACACCAATCGATACCGTTCTTTTCCCATTATACTTTTCTAAATGAACAAGTTATTGTGACTTTCATTTTAATCCTCATTTCAAAGACTTGGATTTTTTGGCACTTCGACTTTGCTTTTACTCTTCAATTTTCAGTTAGTAACTGGAAAATTTCTACGAAGACTAATGTACATTCTTGATGAAATTTTGGATCCTGTTACGATTGAAGGCATGTTGCATGGACGATATGGCAGACTAAGTTAAAAGTATCCTAAATTAGATAAGCTAGGTAAGCCATCAATCGTCATTGGGAAATGAGTGATAAGTAATACAACATTTTGAATTAGATGCTTGCCAACCTTAAATTGCTCAAAATAGATTTAAATTTTAGAAACGGGTTGAAAAGTTATTTAAAAAAAAAAGAAAAAGAAAACAACCACTCATCAGCTGGAGCTAACGATGGTCAAGTCTAATGTTTCGAAACTGTATTAAAGATTGCCATGCCGATGGAATAAATACATATATTTCCACTTAAGATGTAGGAAAGACAATCGCTGAAGTTTCTTTTTTCAGTTTAGTTACATCGCAACATTCAAGCATTTTTGAGTGCAAATTAAATATGACAGTTAAAAAAAATTGGCAGTGTTTAAGCTTAAGGGGAATGAATACTGAATGGGAACAATGAAATACTACGATTGGAAAAATGAACAAGCGATAGGCAGCATTTGTAAGAATGGGTACTGTTATATTATAACAACTAAATTAAATATCATGCATTTCCGGTTAGATAATCAACTTCTGCTATCTATGCAAAGTAATTCGGTTATGCTTATTAGTCCAAATATGATTTTGTTATCATTGATATTCTTCTATTCCTCACCACGTTAAAAAATTAAGGATTCCTAGATACATTATTGCAAATATAAATAACCGAATTTGCATCAGAAATAATAATCTCGCAAGTTGTAGAAGTTAAAGGACTTAGGAATGGAAGAAATATCTCTCAGGTGTAATATATGTAAGCTGAGCATAGTCGTAACCTTCTTCAAGCATTTCATTTTGACGATTGCTTTTCCTGAAAAATTTCTCTTCGCAGGTAGTTTGCTGATGCATCACCCTTTCGGGATCCAACTGACCAATGTGGTACTTATTTGGACTGGATCTGAATTTACTTTCTGATCCCGTGACCTTTTCGTACTTGCCCACGTCCCCGCATTCTTCGATTACACTTTCCAAATGACGTGTTTCCATATGTCGTCCTAACGTTGGTCTCGATTCCATCTTATTTCGGGTGATACTTTCTGCCCAGGACGTGTGAGGTTGTTGTTGCTTGATGACAAACGAAATCCGAGACTGACTTGCAGTTGAATGAGCAATTTCAGATGGTGAATCAGATGGAGTACGGAATATTCGGGTAGATGGTGGTGGTGGTAGTACCGATGGCTTTCTTAAGCTCTTCTCTGAAGCACCACTTCCTTCCATTTCTTTTGTTCGAACAAGAATATTTGAAACTTTGGCTGAATTCGATTGTGGAACTGTGTCTTTTGAATCTGATATCTTCCCGTTGCGTATGCGTAATTGGGAACATAACAACAAAAGTAGGGGTAATAAGCAAAGAAGGAGGATGACTCCCAAAAGAATGAGGAGCCAAATCCACCACGGCCAACTGGCTGCCGAAGTGGCAAAAATTCCTGTTGCTTGCTCATTAATGACTGCTAAGTTGATCGCTTTCTGCGGATAAGTAACCAAAGCCGGTAAAATTTTCCTTTCACAGGCTCTCTAAAAATAAATTAAAACTTTTTAAAATGAAATACAACAGAAAGGAAAAACGCTAGAAATTTCTTGGGTGAACAAAGTTTCATACATTCGACAGATTTAAAAGTTTTTAACGTTCACTATAAATTAGTCATTAATAGAGAGGAGAGTATGATTTGTACTTTCGGTTGACTGATATGGGATTATGTTCTAAGAAATAGGCGTAAGACCATATGATCCAATTATGCTGATTTACGGATTTTCTTAAATCATTCAGAAATCTTATTGCTGAGTTCCAATGTACATTACAGCTCTCGGGAACTTTTTGTTTTCTTTAGTGCCGGTAACTTATCAGCTTTTTGAATTGAGTCAAAAATTGTGGAAGAGAGGAGGGAGTCACTGAGACAAATGCTGAAGTATTAATAAATTTTGATGGGAAAATTCTTCTGAATTACTTGTTAGCTCCTCTACATTATTTCATAGAATATTAGAAATTTAATAAATTCCTCCCTTATCACCGAAAGCTGGAACCTCAAAAAGGTACAACCCACCGGCGAAGGGATTGTACCTTTAATAGAAAACTTCGAAACATTTTTGCAAAAAGCAGTGCAAAATATGTTGCTGTCTAGAATTGATATATCGAACTTCCAACGGTCACGATTATAATAATTTAAATATTTACTTCAGCACATCCGCAGCAATGCAGTATGCGCATGTTGCACTCGAGACGAGTGAGCGGCTCTGGTGGCATGAAATGGATAAACGTACGTTTCGTTGCACCTTCCAACTGATACATGTCATTTTCCCACATCTGCAGGAAAAATTTGTCGCAAACCAGACAGCTGCAATGCGGAAAGTTTTAATTGTCCAGACTATTTTCTTATTTAGAAGTAATTTAAAAAAAACTAAAATGATAATACTGCGCCCTAACCTGAGATTGCAATAAGATCTAATTTTACTGATTAAAAAAATTTTAGTTAAAATTTCCGAAAAAAACTCACACTTCCGAAAAAGGGTATTATTACAATTAAAAATGTAACTAGATTCTGGGAAGGCTGCAAAATTTACAAAGAAAATCCAAAATAAAAGCTTAAATTCCAAGATAGGACCAGTTTACCTATTCTGATCGACAAAGCGGTATTTATTATTATAAGTACAGGATTGTATCAAGTAATCGTACTGATCAGTATTGGCCATACGAATACCAAGTGTGTACGGTTGTCCAGTAATTAAGTCGTCACTATTGACTAAAATCCAAACAAAATTTAACCAATAAAGAGAACTTTTATGGATGGCAAAAAAACATGGAACTTTCAAAATTGCGTTTTCCTTAGCTAACCAACCAGTTATTACGCCAAGAATTGGAAAACAATTAGAAAACCAGACGTAGAACTGAAATATTCATATCTAGAAGTTCTCAGTACAACAGGCATGTATATTTAGTAAGGTGATTTTCAGACAATTGATTTTCATTCAAAAATTTCAGTCAAGTGTATTTAAAAAAAAAATCTTTAATAAAAAAGTTTTTTGAAAAGGAATATTTTCATTATGAGCTCATTGCCACAGCCAAAACCTTTTGATTTATGAGTTCTATTTATAAACTGAATTATAATTTGAGTTTCATCCGAAATCCATGCTTATAGGTAGTAACACATTTCTTATTGTTTCAATAGGTACTGATAACCAGTAGTGGCATTCTTTTCATTAGTAAATAATGGAAATAAACAATTTGTCTTTGCACTCATCCCGATATGGATTGAAGCAATCAGTTGTTTTGTCCTTTTTTAGTAGAATTCGGATTTTATGAATTGATAATTAACTGAAATTAAATAGGGCAGACGAATTGCACTAAAAATTAATGCAACCAACCAAAATTTTTGCTGGCACTGTAGATGTTAAGAAAGCCTGGATAGATGCCGATTTGTGGTTGCATCCAAGATGTGCATTTTCTAGCCAATATGCAAGTTAGAAGGAGAATAATGATGAAGCGAGCAATGGAACAGTACATAGCTAGAATCTTTGCTTACTTGCTGCAAGGATTCGATTCAAAACTCATGATAACAGCTCCAATTCACAAGCAAATTTCGTTAAAGAACGAATTCGGGAGGAATGCTTTTGTTGCTTTCCCGAATTCAAAATCAATGGTTTCCCTCGAAAGCAATGCTATCTCCTCTTATGTTTGTTCTCGTCATTTTCCACACTAATAATTGCTTTCCCAACATATCAAAGTAAATATGTAGATATGCCACCCCTCACTTTTATTCATTTCTGTGGACAATGTTTTTAACTTGTCCCTTATTTGTTGTCCAGAGGAAAAATGTTCAGGTTTTCAGACAATATCTGATTCTCAGGTCATTTACCGAAGATTTTTTGCTGTCAGTGCGGAAACATTTTTCATCCTACCTGTATCGTAAAAGGTGTGTCAGATCTAGAAAAAAAAAAGATATTTCTGGAAGAGTAGTAAAGATGGAAAATTATATGGATAGCCAAGTCGAGTTATAAATCCAAAAAGTCTCCTGGGAAATCCGAATTTTGTCAATGCCATTGGAATCCAATGGACTGATTCTATAATTCAGCGTACGATAATAATATGCTAAATTTTGTGTCAACAGGTTAGTACATATTAAGAAAGTTCTTCCGTCGATTAAAGACATTTTTACAGAAAAATTTAACTTATTGAAAGGCCTCGACCCTTTACTATCTCATAATTAAAATTGAAGATGGAATTATTTGGAAATTTAAAACTACCGAATTTATCAAAACAGTGTTTGATGTTTAAACTTTACTAATAAATTAGAGAATTAAACCTGAGAATAATCTAGAGGAGTGGGAAGTGAGAAAAGTAACGATGAAATGAATGCCTATCGTTAAGGATGACTCGGTGTGCGGCGAGGATGTTTTTGCAGCAGACAGAATAAGACATTTTTGATTCCAGCATTTCTTGTGCTCATTTTAGCATTTCTTGAATACAATTGTGCTATGTGCAAAGTATTGGTTAGTCATGAAATTTTTCACTTCAAATATGCAAAGTGCATCGTTATAGTATTTCTTGCTTACTTACGAAGTGGAATCAACCAAGTAATATCCTTCAACTTTCCAGATTTGTTCTGGGTGAAGAATTTGAGGAAAGAAGGAATAAAAAGACCTGGGCCCTCCAAAAAAACTTGAAGCGAGCCAGTAATTAGAATCAGAGCTAACACAGTTCGTCTACCAATCTGCGATTTCTATCTTGCGGCAAATAATTTTTATCTGACACAAAACGAAACTTCTTCAGTTAGTGTGCGACAGCTAGTGTGTTACTGAGTTCAATTTCAGTGCAACTTGACGTCTGTACTTGAATGAGTCCTCGCAAAATTAAGCACAGCCATGAAACATAAAACATTTTAAAATTCCCTCAAAAATAAGTAGGACATTTTAAACCAAAAATAAGTTCCGATTTTCTGGAATCATTTCGATCGTTTTTTTCTCTTTTTTTTATTCCCGTGACATTCCCTCTGAAAGTGTGGAAAACTTTCTCTGGTTGTCTTGCAGATCGCTGTAAGTTTATTCAAGAAAGAGAGCATTAAATCTCAGAACATTAAATTAAGGTAGCAATGCTCTAAGCACTCCCGAAGAAATGATGATTCTTCGATCACTGATTTCCTGGAAGTTTCTGTAAGTTTTCTTTGGTTTTTCATTTGCTTCACTGTTGGACATATGTCAGATGGGTTCTTTCTTGACTGCTCAACACCTATTTAACCACATTTATCCTTAAATATTCGGAATTAAGACTTTAACCGTAAAAAAATGCAGCATGAATCCTGAGGTAATGAATAGAATTCCAACCAGCTCTTCTCACTCAGCCTGACCACCTCTCATACCAGCAGATGACAGGACTTTTGTAGTGTCAGAACTTACTGGAACCTTCTTTCTTGTTTTGTGTTGGGGGACGTGTGGACGAAGCATCCAATGACGGAAACTTCATCCATCGTTCGTTGGTGAACGATTTTTGGAGGGGTTGGGGTGAATTGTTGCCCGAGGAAGGGCAAGTTTTCAAGTGTTACGCTACGTGTACTTGTATGGACTAGTTCGAGACATCAAGAGTAAGTTTTGAGATTGGTTGCCCGCGGTAATTTCGACCAGATCATGAGGAAGAGCATGACTCTGCTTCTGTTGCCATTTCAAGCAAAATTCGTTATTTTTGCAGCTCATTTCAAAGAGCCCTGAAAAATTACTGATTTAACCAGTGAAACATTATGCAAACATAAAAATTTTTCGGTCGATAAGCTGTGCTATATAAAATTGGGATTTCTCTTGTTAAGCGGTTCATTGTTTCTAGGTAGAGTTTCTCGAACGCTCGCGTCATCGTTTATTTTGTACTTCGGTTAAGCAGGTTCAGGTCGTTCGGTTGATAGTCATAGGCTTACCTTTTATAATATCTAGGAGTTGATAATTCTGGATATTTCGCACAGAAATTGATTTTTGTCTTCAAGAATTAAGACAGCTTTGAAGAAACAAATTTCCAATAAGTGGCTGAATTATGCCATTGAAAAAATTCTTGGAAAAGGCTGTTATAAGGTTAATTCAAAGTTATGCTGCTACCGAAAGTTATCATTGTTTAACTGATTACTGAGATCTTTACCACTAGTCCTACCGGCGTTTTTATCTGTAAAAAGTAGAGCTTATTTTGTTGGTAAAAACGGACTATTTCATCACAGTTGCATTATGCGGTATAACCGCTCGATTTAATGGTCTGAATTGAGTATAGAGCTAAATAGAAAGATAATTGATAACGATCAAGGTTTTAAATGACGGTCTGAAACTGGAGAAAGGAAGCCTTCCAGACTCGCTACTGACATAGTGTCCACAATAAGATTTTTCAGCATCCTAATTTTTTGGGGGGTTTTAATTTACTTATAATGAGTATTAAATTAGATTAAGTGCTTCAAAATAAACATCTGTGAAGTCGTTGTTATAAACCAATCCAAACTTGTAACGAAAGATTGTGGTGAAAATTCCCGGGAGATTTCATATTTTTACAGATTACATAGTCGGAATGCATTTTAATTGCTACAAACATTTGCGGAACTTTTCTGATAAAAACTGACGTTTTTGTTTGATAAAATACATGGTTTTCTATCTGCCTGTAATTCGAAATTCATTCGATAAGCATCCGCTCTGAAATGTATTTAATGACAAACAGTGTGCTCTTCTAAATGTGTCACGCTCGAATGTATAAACATAAGGCTTATTTGTCGAATTTTTAGTGACTGTGTATCCATTCTGTCACTATCATTTCCTTTATCTGTCGAACAGATACATTTTTCTCTATGTACAACTACTTCAAACTTATTTTTATTTAATATAAATTTCGTGACTTACTTTGCTTACATGTCACCTGCAGTTTTATTCAGATGTCTGGCAGCACGGGTCTAACAAATGGTCAGTCATTCAAGTTGCAGTCTACTATGTGCGCGGAGCGCACATCTCTTAATTCAGATGGTTCACGTGACAAGCATGCTCGTTGTCAAAAAGGTATTTATATTTCTTTATGTTGGCCTACTCAGTGGTGAAATAATTACCGAATATGCTGATTGCACATAAAGCAGACTCGTTTTCTTTTGCTGTCTTGAATAAATAGAGCTGGTAATAACTTTGGGCTGGTTTATAGTATGTTGAATTTTGTTTTGAAGATTTAAGATCTTCTAGCTGGTCGTGAAGATTCTGAACTTGCTAAAGTAACCGCAAAACTTTCGCCGCAGCTGCCTTCTTCACTGGTAGGTCGCTTAAATCGCTTAAATTTCTTTGATCGAATCTTCTCAGTTTTAAAAATTTTGTGTTCCTTATGGAGTTTGGGATTTTTATCCGAAGCCAGGCCTTTCAGGTAAATACTAATCATCATGCATTTCAGGAAGTTGTGACAGTTGATGTGATCTCCGACCAGGAATTGATCTCTCTTTATGAAGAACGCATTCCTCGTTCTTCTGTAAAATACGATGATGTGTTGAGGAAAGCGGTCTTTCTTCTGAGAGAAAAAACTCGCGTTGAGGTAAAAGTAATAAACATATAACAACTTGTTGTTAAGAAGCCGTTAATGATTCAGGAATCCCCCTTGAGCATTAGTGGTTTTTAGGGTTGGAAAGGCAAAGAATAACTGGGTGAACTAAGATGTTCAGAGATGTACAATAATTTACTGGGACCTTCTTGCAACCCTTTTGGTAATGTGGTAATCATTACCCAAAAGTAATTTTGGTAATGTCCCATCTAGTGTGAGCACTGCGTATATTCAGACTCCACTGATTTGATTTCCAGAATTGAAATATTGAAAACATTTTGAGTCTTTATTTTAACATCCTTTTAATAATAATTTAAGGAAGAAATTTCGGGTTTGCGTGCTCGCAATGAATCGCTACAGCAGTTGAATAAAACTATTAGGGAAAAAAGCGTTCGCTTGGTTTGTGTTGTTTTTGTTTTCTCATGTATCCATTTGTAATGCCAACACTTGATACTCCATATGAATTACGCTTGTGTAGAGTTCACCTCAGACTTTGACATTTCTAGCACGCAAAGGCTGAACAGGAGGAAGAATTTATATCCAACATGTTGCTGAAGCGCATTCAGAAACTGAAGAATGATAAGGAGGCTTTGGCTTTAAAGTATGAACAGGAGGAGGAATTTCTAACAAACGACTTAACACGCAAGCTTTCTCAAGTTAGCTTTTTGTAGAAATAGATGAAGGTCTTCGTATTATTTCTTGAGTGCCAAGCTTATATGAAACATGTAATCATTCGTCGTGAAAATGATCTTACTATTCGTATACAGTATAACTCTACATGATTTTTGTTTAGCAGTAAAATTACACAAACAGATGTACGAATTAACTATATAGCAGAGTGATTTACCCAGTTATCTATAAGTTTCCATGGAGAGCATAAATCCTCTTTTCCTTGCAATGCAGGTAAAATCAATTAAGATATTTCAATATGTGGTATCTAAAGAAAAGTGGATCAATCAACAAGCCTGTCATAAACTTATATCTATATTTGTCTTTCCCTTTTTTTCTCTACATATACACATATATATATATATATATATA
>NW_018108205.1:277198-308218 GCF_000183805.2 Loa loa
TATATATATATATATATATATATATATATATATATATATATATATATATATATATATATACATATATATATATATATATATATATATACACTGAAGTGCTATAAAAAAGCTGGAAAAATATCCTTTCAAATTTTATAACGTGGGATTATAAAAGCGATAGAGGATATGCAGCAGCCAGTATTTTGTAGAGCAAAACATTGGTCATCCATTACTATTGATATGGCTATAGCATTTCTTTCTGCATATTCTCGTGTGGTTTGTTGCTTCATTAAAGTCTATTTCAGTTACAAAATGAGCGAGATGAGTTGGCTGGACAGGTTGAAGCGGAGCAGAGTTGGGTCGTCGATACACTGCTCGTAAAAATTCGTAAACTAGAGGCGGAAATTAGTGCAAATCACACGGTAAATTTCCAAAACTTCATGCTTTTAACTCACCGTTATACTTATTTCAATATTATCTTGAAAGCTGATAGATTATAGTAATTATTACAGGCACTCGAGCAACTGCGTCGCGAAAAAGTCGATCTTGAAAATGCGCTTGAGCATGAACAAGAATCTCTATTCAACACTCTGGGTAAACGGATGGATCAGTTGGAGGCTGAAAAAAGGTTTCTGTTTTTGCTATTTTTTAAAAAACCTTGCAGTATTAGGTTTAAATATTAAAATTATTAGAGTTCATGCAGACTTTTAAAGAACAATTCAATTAAAGATTTCTTTCCAGACGTATGCAGGCTCGCTTGGATCAGGCCAGTTTGTCGGAAGATCATTCGCCATCCTCCTTGGCTAATGAATTTCCTTCTCACGAGTAAGCCCACCTAGTCTTCTGTTTCATTTTTTTTTAGATTTTTTTTTCGAAGGATTGTGAGGTATTTCACCTGAAATAACTTTATTTACAAGGATGAATGATACTGGAGAACGTCGTTCGACAAGAGCTGAAACAGAAGCTCGTAAACTGCGTGAAGAATGCAGTCGCCAGCGCAGCGTTATCGCCAGTCTCAAGGGAACAATCTCCAATTTGCAGCAACAAATGAGTGCACAGGAAACAAAATGTTCGTCCAGTTCCATTGTTCTCCTTAATTTGCAAATGTTTTCTGAGTATGTTTAGTATCTATTTGTTTCAGATATGTAAGGAATACTTCATAAAAAATGAATAGTTGATAAATATTATTTTAGATGTTGCTGATTTGCTGGCCATTCGTGAAAAGTCAGCTGAGTCGCGTGCGAATAATCGTCGCGCACGTATGGCCTTGGAAACTGATTTGGCACGTTGTCTTGAAACCTGTCGGTAAGAGGAATCTACAATATATTCTCGAAAAAAAAAATGTTGCTGATATAATGGAAGTAAGAAAGGGAAGAAGCATAAAGAGTTGGTGAAGAAAGTGATAGGACAACTTTTTGGTTCGAGCAAAATACTCTTACCAAGATAATGAGATAAACTGTGGAGCTTTTAATTTATGCAAATATTAAGGAATTTGAAAAGAGCATTTCTATTATATGTGTGACTTCTGTGCTTTGTTCCTCTGCAGTGCATTCGCTGCTTCTGAAACAGCACGTGAGAGCGATGAGGACAATTGTATGGCGGCACTTCTTAACCGAATGTCGGTTCCGAAAAGCATGACACCAACCCCCACTTATCCTGCAGAAACTTCTCGTAAGTTGATTTTCAGCATAAATATTTGCGACCAATGATCATTTTGGGAAGACTATTAGAATCCATATCTTAATTTATTCATGCTTAATTTTTTAAGATTTTACAGCAAGTGCTATGGCAGTTCCGAATACCGATGTTGGTCTATCCCCTTGGCACAGTGAACGTGTCTCATCCGGACGTTCTGGATCGCAGGGTATAATTATTATTAATGGAATATCAAGTGCTAGCAAATTGCTGATATACGTCACAAAGGCAACAGGAATATTGTATCGAGTCATTTGTATCCCCTATATTTTTAGGCGAGAGAATGGAAGAGGGTTCAGAGACAGCAGATGTAGATGGTGATGTGAACATGGATGCAAGCTTCTTCATTAGTGAACGTCTTTCTCCTCGTAATGGTAAATGATCTATAACTGGTTTTCATGAATTATGCATATACTGAAACTAATGTATTGAACTTGGACTTTTCCTTTATATATTGAAATTAATGAATTAAACTTGAACCTTTCTTCTTTACGGAAGAAAACTCCGCATAGTTGTTTTAGAGGATGGAGAGCGTTTTAATGAGGAGTCGACGAAGACATCATCGGCATGTCCCGGTTCGATTTCATCAGTTTCAAATGAAGATTCGGTTTGTTCTGCTAGTTGATTTCCTTACTAGTAGATCCGAGCAGTAGTATTTGGGAAGAACGAAGAACTCACAATCTCACGTTGTTTATTTAACTCAATTTTTTGTGTCTTTTTGCTATGGTTTTGAGAAGACGATCGGTTATGTATGCGATATCCAAAAACTGATCGGATGGTTCTCAGGACAGTTCGAATCCTCGGTCACACTGATTATAGCGGGATATAAATCGTATTTCATTTTCCATTTTCTTTAAAATTATAAGAAAGTCAGATATCTATTTCAGAATGAATCAGCGGAATTGGCGAATATAGGTCTTGGTCAATTTGCACGTCCAGCCCTCCCTCCAACTCGTTCACCTATTGCCAAAAGAGACTGATTATTGGGGAAAAGTTCCATTTGCGGCAGTCTTATTTTTTTCTTTTTCATGCGTAAACTGATTTATTCATCTATAAATATATTTGATTATTATAAATAATTTTTACTGCTCAAAATTCGTTAAAATTCTAAACTCCATGAGAAATGTGTATTCCTATCATTCATATTGTATTTCGAAAATCAGAGATTTAGATCATTTCAGTCGTTTTGGATTTCGCCTGGCTTCTTCGGACTGTGAGCTAATGTCTTTCACTTTAGATCTGCTGCATGCTGCATGTTACTCTGGGGAGTTTTTGGTCTTATCTTGATTTTTCCAGACATTGCAAACTTTATTTCACTGTGTTCCATGACGCATTTCCAGCATTAGGAATCCGACAGCCATTATTTTTTGCCATTTGACGTAAATGCACATGCGAAACCTCATAATACCCAGTTTTTCCCGTAAAACTCCACACTCTCTCTCCTGTTAGTGGCGAATGGGTATTGTTGTGCGGTGCTTGAGGTTCGTCCTTAAAAATGAATGGTTCCATTCTCAGGATTACTTTGATCTATGTTTGATTCCATAATTTACTGATTACACAGACTTGTTTTGATGAAGTTTAGAAAGAATATGTAAAACACACAAGGTTATTTGATTGAGTTGTTTCATTCAGTCGGTCAGTGTCTCATGTAACTTACTAAGACGCGACAGGAGATATATGTTCATATGTAAATTACTTCTAATCGTGTGACTGTGTATGATTTCTTGTGGAAAAAACATTTGTCACTATCGACATTATCATTTATTCTTATATCCTTTTGTTCCGTGTATAACTTTCATTTACATAGCGATGTTCATACTGTAACGTCTGGTCCTCGCTTCTCATTTTCATTTCTGCTCAATTTTGTGCAAGCAAACCGGTTCTCTATATGTGGGAAGATAAGCCAGTCTGCTTTCACTCTTTCTCCTTTCCAACACTGTGTTTACTTATTTTTTGACTTTACAAAAGCGATATTTAATTCGCACAAGTACAGGTGAATTTTGTTTTCTGTTTCATTGCCACAGTTACAGTTAGTTGTATAGTTGATCTCTCCAGTGAACATTGAATTCTTCCCTTTTGATCTCATGTGGATTGACTAGAGAAAGAACTCCCCGACTTGGATCAAATAGGGTTTAGAATCAGGAGAAAGGAAAATAATTTATGGTTGATAACAGTTATGCATAAATGCCAGCGTTTCGTTCAATTTATGTATTAGTGGAAATTTCAATATCAATTAAAAAAAATGATATGTCAAAAAAAGAACAGTGATTAACTGTTTCTGTTGAAGCGAGTGGAGAGTTGAGCTGCATTTTACAAACGGTCCCTCAACAGTCGTTCTTCGAATCTACCTGTCTGAAGTTCCGGTTGTTCATATCTTCTCTTCCAACAAATGACATTTTGTTTTACCTCCCGCAGCTCTAACTGCGGCGATTCAGGGACATCAGATGCTTGAAATTACATGCAAGGAGGAAGTTTGCAAGTGGCATGCCACCTACTTCGATGAATGAAATCTGAAGCCGTTTTTTCAGCTGTGGACAGAAGAAACCTGGCTTGCACCTTTCGGAAAGAACTTATGCCCACCCAGCGGTCGAGCTATGCGTTGTCATCGAAACAAAACCTAGAACTAAGCTGATCAACTCTATACGATACACGGGCTGCCATTTTTTGTCAAGTCATTGGGATAGTTTATGGATCGATTTTGATGGTAGTAGTGAATACAAAATTGATAGATCTAAAAGGAGTTAAGCTCAAGTACCTGATATTTAAATAAAGACAACGCGTTAATCGTAAGCACACTTAGGTAGGTATATTACAGAAAATACGAACTGGTCAAGAGTTTTAGATTTGTAAGATTTCTTGCCAAGAAAAGAAAAAAAAGCAGATCTCCGCAACATGCTACATATAACAAAGACCTCAGTTGACAGGATTAAAATTCTCGAAATACCTATATTTGTTTAAACGTAGTTGGCGACAGCGGACATAACTTAAAATTCAAAAATGAGTTAAAGCATTACAGATAAAACTGAATAGCATCACTTGTTTTGCTCATCAGGGACAATTATGTTTGGGTCGAAAAAGCTAGCCAGATCAAGGAAATACCATAGTTCAGGAGGGATTTCGAGTGCTGTCTTCATATCGTCGCATTCATCTTTGACAATCCATGTATCCCACTGCGTATTTCCCTCATTCTCCAATGATGACACAACCTCTTCCTAAAAATTTAAATATTTAGCTCAATTTTAATATTACTTGAAGCAAAAGTTCGTACTGCTTTACTGAAAATGTAGTGAATTCTGATTCGATTTCCAATCAAATTTCGATTTCGTTTCCATTCATAAACAAGAAATTTCCTTCCCATATATCCTTTCAAAAATTCTTTTGTCTCCCGTGACAAATAAAAGATGCGAAGATTGGTACGCATAATGCGCATGAAAATTTCTGGGAGATAATGCGCTCTGCTAAAAACTGATAGTGGAATATCTAGCTTCGCGAACACCAGCTGCTTAATCAAACGATGATCCATGGGTGCGAGCATACACTCCGGTGGTACATCAGTACTCCTATAATTGACAGTGAACTAAATTTTTGATAATATCTATTATACAATGGGGAAAGAAAAAAAAAAAAGGAACACTGGCAATTATGGCTTGACAGTCGCCTGCCGAAAATTTCACTTAATTTCCAGAACTGTCTTTACCAATTGATAAACTTCGTGGTGATGGAAAAACGCATACTTTTTTTGAGCAAAAACACCCCTACGATTGCGAAGAAATCGATAATCCTTCCAGTAATCCACTTCAAATTCGTTCCGCTCATTTGAATTGGTACCAAATATACCTCTTAAAATAATTTTTCTTGACTTGGATTAAAGATACACAATGATACATTGTTTCAAAGGATAGGATTCAAAAGGAACTTACGTGATAGTGAATGGTCCTTGGGGATTTTTCAGATCCACACTTTCACATTTCTTAATTAATAGTTCTTCATCAGATCCTTTTTCCGAATCAAACATTGTCTCCTCGCTACTTGATCCAATTCCAGAATAGTATTCATCTTTCACAATTTTCCCGCTAACAGTTAATTCTAAAGTGAAATTAAATTTTCTCGCAAATACTTTACTAGACTGGTCAAAAGTCTGGCTAGGAACCGAAACAAACTCCAGAGAAAAACAGTCCTGTTTTAGTCATACAACCACTACTAAATATTTTTTAAAATTTATTATCAATAATCCTAAAGAACAATATTATTCAAACATCAAAAGATCCATACAAATCAGTGCTCCTCTCATCTCTAAAGGAATTAAAGCACAACTGTTTACTGCATATTCATTTAAGATTTCGAATAAACATAAAAGTATGGAGAATGAGATGAACAAACCGTCATCTGCAAACTCCGGAATTTGTTTAAGAAGCTCAACTATTTCGCCATCAAGTTGTGCATCAGACATATCCACTGAAAGATCCAACGCATCTTGTTCTTCTAACCAAGGAATCAGTACCGCTTCTTTCTGCTCATCCTACAATTGTGATGACTATTTACAGACAACACAATAAGGTCACCGACAATATGTAAAGTTGAACACATCGTCATTATGAATAAACTGATGAAAAGAACAATTAGCTTTTCGTGTAAATCAGCCGACTGATTCCTTCAGAGTCAGTTAATATATTGTATTTCGGTAAAAAATCCAGCAATTAATATCAAATTTTATCATATTCATCAAAAAATCACCGTTTTTAGATCATATGGTTTGTAATAGCGCTTTTTTACGACATATTCGACATCCAATAATGAATCGATTTCTGGGACCTCAAATAAAAAACACATTATTGTTTACTTAAAATTTGGCTAATCTCGTAAAAAAAAACAAGGTGGAAACATGATTTTTCAGAAAGTAGCCAGAAAATTCAGGAAGCACTTTCAAATTTTCAAAAAACTGCATATAAACACTTTAAAAGCTTCGTTGATGAAATCACTGTAATCGCCATCATGTTGTTCATTTTCTTTCACTTGTACTTTCACAAACTTTCGTGCTCTCGTCTCGCTCAATACAGTGGGTGCAGGAATACTGCTCAAACGCACACTTGACGAACGGTTGCTTAAATGCGAATTGGAAAGTATGTGTGGATTTGGAGCCATGTGTTCCTCTCGACGAATCAAACCCTGAAGTCACTTTTTTTTCACGACAGGGCCAAAATCAATCAACCTCCCGTTTACCAATAATGCATTTGCACACGAATCACTCCTAAAGTAACACCTGTAGCTGCCTAATATTCAAACCAGATGCTTCACTGAAAGCAGCAACTTCGCGTGCAACCGCATCGGCCACAGAATCAGAGCCCAGAAAAAGGGTACTGCCCAGTGCACTCAGAACCTGCATAGGACACGTATGTATGCCAAACAAACATGAATGAAAACAACAAAAATCAGAATTTTCTGCGATTACGTATAATATATACAGAAACATACATGCAATAATTTCTTGAATCTTCTAAATATCTAACCTGACCACTCTGCGAACCCATTCCTGGTGGAGGAATGATGTTTCCATTCTAAAAACGTAGAAATTATAACGACTAGAATTGAGACAAACGTTGGAGAATCAAGGTTTCTCTAGAGATGCAGCACAACACATCGTGTCTCTCAGCAATACGTCTTTACGCCTGATAAAAGAGGGAATAGGTCTCTTGTAAGAAGCATATGTCAGTTTGTTGAGTAGTTCTCTTGAGTCATTTTAACTACTCGAATACTGCCTATTGTCGGTCAACATGCGCTAGCATTCTTTTAGTTTCAATCTTTTAAGATACGCATCACTCTTCCATACTGTTTAATTTTTCTCATTCACATTTGCGAGGCAGATGTAGGAAAAGCCTTTGCGAAAAAGGTGAAAATATGTTGAATATGGATAACAAGAAAACAAGGAATCACTGAAGTTTCGGTCTGATCATTAATTACGCAGACAACCGATCAGTGTGGACTATCATAGAAAATGATCAGTAATGCTTCTGAGAAAATTCGAGTCTGAAGTTAATACGACACCGATCATTAAAGGCTTTAGTAAGAAACATAAGAAACGAACCAAATAAACAGGACTACTGGTTTGTGTGATGACATCATGAGCTAAAGGCGGTCGACTACTCTGAGTATGACGTGAATCCAGTCTTCGTAACGCTTCTATTGCACGGTTTAAAGCAACTTCACCACGTGAAATCATTGATCGATCGGGCATTACGAGCGATGTATCCAACGTCTTAAAGAATTTTACGAATTTATATGGTAAAATAATACATTTATTTGCTTGGAAGGACACTGGAAGAGAAAAAAAAACACTGCACTCAATTATACAAAAAAGTGTAAAAGACATTCGTATGCCTATGAATCAAAGCAGTTGTGTTCTTGTGTTCATTTTGCATGAAACATAGATACTCAAGAAAAAAAAATGATAAAGCGAATGAATACACCTCATGTGTAACATCAATATTTGCTCGATTTACACGTGTCGCTGATTCTGTACGATGTTCACTAAACCGTGACGACCACCAATCACTGAAGTCAGCCGCAGGGTCACATGACTGCTGCTGTGTGATGCTTTGGTTAAGCTGCTTATAAGTCCACCGTAAAGACCGACCGATTCTCATAATTAAACGAAGCGGTGGAATTTCATCGTCAGTTCCGTAATCATCATCATCAAAGCTTAATGCATTTAACTGCTTCGCTTCGTCGTCGTTTGTCGGTCTTACTCTTTCAATTTTCAACATAGGCAAACACGATGGTTTAGCCAGAGCTGTAAACAAAGTACAATACTTGAACGATTTTTTGGATTCATTGTTACCGCTCCGTTCCAACTGTCTTTCTAGCTCCTCAATACTTTCGACTAAAGCTTCCTGCGAGCTACTCTCTGCAGCGTATCCACCACCGCTAACGTCTATAAGAACATGTGCGTCAGTACTCGAAGCTGGTGCATCTACCGCATCGAAATTTGATAAATTCGCTGCATTTGCGTTGTAGTTTCTAGCAGAACATGCAGCAACTCTTGCTGGAGTGGCTTCAGTTGCATTTGGAACTTCAACACTTTCCAGCCTTCTGAAACCGGGAGGCGCACCAAATAATGCGTCATTTCTTGACTGATCTCGCTCACGCACCAAGAAACGTCTAGCATAGCCCATTGTTCGACTACTATTTTCACCAGAAGCTCTTTGATTTCGTTGCACGCCATGGCCTGGAAAAAATGTACACAGGCTTGATACAATTATAGTCACCGCTATAACAGATACCACTGTTAAACAAAACATTATCCAAAGATGAGTAGAAAGAATAGTGCATTTCCAAACATATATATGTTTACACTCACTTGGTACAGTTGGACGTGAGTACGCAGTAAGAGGATACTGGAGGGTTCGAATCGTCGCACTACTATCAGTAAGAAGTTCTGACTGAGGTTCATACGGTGATGGTGGAGCTTCTATAATGGAATTAGCCGGCAAAGAATTGTTCCCAGTATGTCCGAGACCCGTAGAATCTCTCGTTGAACGAGCAGGTTGCTAGAACGGAATTTTCAAGTCTCTTATATTAGAAGGATAAACAGAGTCTACAAAATCTTAGTGATAGGAAAAAAAACAGATGAAAACTTACGAAAACTCTTGAAGATAGACGAGTGGAGGAAAAGCCGCCAGACTGTATACTCGAACGACTGGAGAAGCCCGATGATAAACCAGCAGAAGCTTGTACAGCGGAGTGGCCAGATGAAAGTCCTGCAGGTGGTTGGCCACTCACACGTCTCGGTGAAAAGCCTGGTTGCTGTGTAGTATCACCAGTTTCTCGTGCTGAAAAACTGTAATCAACAACTGACTCAAAAAAGAAATAGTCAAAAGCGAAAGGTCAAATTAATTTTGGAAGACAAACCGATGCATACTTAGATAAATAAGTGTGTAGTGAACATGAAGTGCAGTCATAAAAACTGATAGATTAATACAATTAAACATTTCTAAACTGTGATAAATGATATAACATTTGAACACTTCCACTACAAAAAATATTAGTACAATACCCCTATAACGCATGTTCTCCCTAAATTCTTCTGTCCTCTCTTTCACATAATTTATCATCCTTCCTTTCATGAAACCTGCCACTCAGAATGAACATACACTGATTTATCTCCGCTGCAGTACTATCAGGAGGTCTACGGCGAATGCGTGAAACCGTCTCAATTCTTAGTGGCCCATCTCGTTGGTTGCTGGTATTACGACGAGTCCCATCTGCGGCCGAATCTTCGACATCAGAATCATTGCTGACCAAAGGTACATTATGTACAATTACACGCCTCAGTTCGCGATCACGTAGGAATTCGGACAACACATTTGCAGTATCGGATATTCCATTGTTGCTATACACGATAAAACTTGGAGAAAAACACATGTTAACAAAGAAATGAATATTGGACCATTTGCTGCATATATGAATATAAATTGCGAAGCTAAAATTTGAAGGGTTAACAGAGAGAACCTAATCATTACCTAGTGTTAGAGACATTCACGTATTGTGCCTGCATATGGTGTTCCTGCATGTGTGATACTATATCGGTAAGATGATTAGGCATATAATCACCAAAACCAATACGATAAAAATCAGTAGAAATACAAATTGGACAAGCCTAAAAAATGTATCATGTCTGAAAGATTGAAAAAAGTTAAACAGAAAATCGATGTCAGCAAAATTCAAAGCGACAGTTATCAAAAATTCGTAAAAGATTCAAGATGTTGCATAGAATGCTAGAGTATGAAAAAAAAAAAACCATTTCGTTCCGCTGCGTTGGAGATCGTGGTGAAGTTGAATGTTCATCGATGACATGTGAAACCAGCCGTTCACGTGAAAAACCTTGAAGACCACAAACTGGACAAGTGAAAATCACAACTCGTAAACGATCCCAGCTGTGTGTTTGGTCACCGTGATATGCCAATTCTTAAAATATGATTTAAGGTAAGGTACAACGAACTGACACACCAAGTTGAAAAACGAAAGTTTGCACCACGAATATGAACAAATATTATGATGGTTTCAGAGATATCAGCTATCGTCTAAAGAAATATTCAGAAATATTAACATCGATAAAATATATTCGTATCGAAAATAGACCACCAAAGGTGTTAACTACCGTTTGAAGAAAAAAAGTGCAAATCTAGACTTTAAAGTCGATTCCAAACTTTGATATGTGGTACCCGCCCTAGAACACTGCAAAAGAATTCTTTTTCCTTTCCATCCATAACAACAGGCTGGATAATAACCAACAAAAACGCTACCATAAAAATGATGGGAAAGTAGAAAGTGAAAAAGCGTTGAAACTTCATCAGTGCAGCAACCTGATTATACCAACCCCTCTACGTTACCTATCAGAACTCCATAACCTGGTTTTGAAAGTATCTATGTAGTACCTTCCACACTTATATAAATGACCATAAACTTTTAATCCGCTACAGATCGCAATCTTTTTCTTAAGCTGTACAAAAATACCAAAGTCCTGTTGTGTCATAATGCACTGCATTGGATGAGATGGAGAATGCTCTTCGTTAGTTTCCCGAAAAGTACGATTTTCGGATGATACTTCTGTTGCTCGCTCTTCCATGTAGCATCGAGAGCACAAATCAAAATCATAACACCTAAGACATTTGTAACGATCTCCGGTAAAATTTGGTGCCATACAACCATCGCAGGAGACACCTGAAATGTCAACTTGAGGTAGACACCTTTTAAAATAGAAACATTGACACATCCATAATATAGATTAACAAGCCTTTCTGTTAACGTTATTTCTTGGTATAATCGAAAGAATTCATATATTTTTAAACCAGTTGTTAATAGAACTTCCAAACGCAAAGAAGTTGCATCAGAGTCAAAAGTTTTCCCTTTTTTTTCTCTGCGCAGTACATTAGGTGCATTCGCTTTGTACTTCATCCATTTTTTATTAAAGGAAATGCCAATTTCGTAGATTTATTTACCTATTTGCTGGAAAAACTTGGCCTAGCAGTACATAATATGTAATAGAGAATTGCCACGTATGGTTCATGCTGGTGGTACATTTGCAAGCTAACAGATCTTAAAACTGAGGAAGAAGGGAACCACAAACCTTCATGTACGGAACTCATCCGGTTATACGGACGCCTCACGCTACCAGCAGCAACAGACGCATACGAAGTATGACATAACGAGAATCGAGTCTCCACCCCTCGGCGTCTGAATCGTTTGAGAGAGCGAGGATTTCGTGTGGAGGACATCACTGCCGAGTGCAATAAGGTTTTCCTAGAATATGCAGAGAAATAATTGGAATTCAGATATTATGAATGCCGCACGCCTACATCACTTACATCATTCATGACGTTCAGTTCCGGAGGCAACTGGCTGCAACGGTTTACAAAAACAAAACTGATTTTAAGCTTGAAGCAACTTCGAGTCTCAGTCAAAAATTATGCAAATTAGGAGACGTCAGTTGTGCGAGGTATGAGATATGAAAGCATGAGATATGATAACTTTTGTGATATCGAGTTGATATGGCCATTAAGTCGATTAAGTTGATAAAATTTCCCAAGACATTGGTAGGAGGGACCGAGCAAACAACATATTCAGCTTGCTTCTTGCGACCACCACTGAACCGATAAAACAAGTTATCGGTTTCATTTCTAGTAAGTTATGCACATCTAACTTTCTAACACCATAGTCTATCACCTTCTGAAATAACAAAACAGTAAGTGTACTGTTGTATTCTATTCAAAACCTATTATTCCCACTTCTTTTGGCGTGACTGCTCAGCACGCCTCAACACCTCCAGGAGAACTCTTATCCCATGCAGCCATCAAGCGTCACGTCTGGAACCCAAAGAGCAACAACGGGACGCTTCTTCCCATTCCAGAGTATTTTCCAGTCATTATCCAATTAAGGTAATCATCTTCCATTTATGCGTCATACAAAAAAAATGTGACATCAGCAGTACAGCAATATAATAAAAATTGATTTCAACCACGAAATCTGCTGAAATACAGGTTGAAGATGACTTAAATTCAAATGACTTGTTTCTAACAATTGACAAGTGCGGGCTTCATGAAATAATATCCCTATGGCGCATCCAGAACACGGTGCATTCAAAACTATTTCTGTGAGAAACGTTTTTGTAGTGGCTCATTATTCACGGGGATGCATTCAACAATTTTTAAAACATCAGCAACAGAAAAAAAAAAAACTGGAGAATATTGAACAGCTGACCCCAACAGTGACCCAACTATATTTTGTTGTTTCAGCTGGCCGTATAGGCATCCATTTTAAATTATATTACAATGAGCAGTGATATCATACTAAAATTTCTTTTATTCGTAACAGTTACAGAATTTGCGTAAATGTAAATTCATTAATTTTGTAGTCTATAGAATATTACGATTTAATAAATTTGTGTATCTTGTTTTACTTCCCGCCAAAAATGTTATTATTACGTGTTCTGACATGACGTCAGTCGACTATTTGCTGAGAGTTAAACATTTTATTTTGATTCATATCTCTGAGTTATGTGGACGCATATATTTTATTGTTCATCTCAACCATTCCGAACATTCAATTTTACCCACAAATTTTTAACTTGCCTTGCTTTTTTCACGAAAACCTCTCAGTATGTTTTTTTTTTTAGCCATGAAAATTTTTTCTCCGCAGTCTCATGGGTTCAGCATTATTCAATTACTATAAATCGTCCCTATCACACCATATAAATTACTAGCACGTGCAATTTTTCAGCCAAGGAACTGTAAGTTAACTTTCCTGTTTTTTGATCACTTTATTACCAAAAAAGTCTCAAAAATGATGCATTTGTCGCTGTATCTGTTCAACATTCATGCTGGTCAATCAGCTCATTGCCTAACAAATTATTACTTCATCAAAAATCACAAGAAGTTTCAGGTTTCAGGACTTCAAATTTTCAAAATTCAAGTGAATCATCGGGTACATAGAATTGGTGTTTTTTAAATTTCTCGCGAGGGAGAAATGGAACTAACTAGTTTGCCACATTATCTGCAATAAAATATCTCTAAATTGAGCATCATGTTATGAATCTCTTTATGTCCTTACGACACCACTTCACATTAGCACTTTTCTCCACGATACTTCCTTATCATTTTCTTATTTGTGTTACATATGAATGCAGCATTTATGTGCAACATATTGAGGTAAATTAACATTAAACGAGAATTAAACAACATCAAATAGATTCTAATAATAAAAACCAGAATTTCAAGTCATGTTTAGATTTGATATATCCATAAGAATTGACTCTGTGGTTGATAAATTTTAAGAGGCAAAACGGAAACGATATGCAAGTGTTTGAGATTTGTTTCACGGATAATACTGTAATCAGAGAGATGATTGTCAAGTCTTACTTCTTCCCACTTCAGTAGTGGAATTTGTTCTAGGAAAATAAAACAAAAACAAAGGAAATTAAAATCAAAATCGTAAAAGAATCAGAAGAAATGCATGCTTGAAGCATTAAATTATGTACGGCAAATAAAATAAATACAAAACTAAGCCATTTACTTTCAAAGTCATCTAAGGTTCAATTCCTTAAATCGCCACAAAAGTTGCGTAATTAAAAAACTCCGTGAAAGCAATCTATAAATTCTACCGTCCAAAAAACCGGAAAATTTTAATTCGTTCTGCATTTCATCAACTTGATTTCCGGTTAAGAGCTTTTCCTCGATCCTAAGTTGCATCAGATGAACAGGAAATTAAGTTCTTACAAGTTCGCAATGAAGGAAAATATCAGGTCATAACTTCAGTAAACTGAAGGAAATGACAAGATCGCAAGACGAATTGCTACCAATTTGCAAAAATATTTGGAAAAATGAATGCAACATGTGGGATGGAAAACTTACAAGAACTTTGTGGACGATGATGATGACATTATATGAGGTTCAAAAGAATGTTTTTATTTCGAGGAAATCACTTGAAGTAATGTACTTCGCCTCTCAAAGCGTTCTCTCGAAGTGTTATGTATGTGTCAACTGCAATGCAATCTTTGGAAATATGGTATAAATTCTTTTGGAAATTCAACCAAAATAGAACATCGATGGTAAAATATTATAAAAAATTGATGGTACAAGAAAATCAACAGAATAAAATTCTTTCAAATATAATTTTTGCGAAGTATTAAAATGATCACAGCCTTAAACTTGGTACAGTTTTTCGGCATCAGTTATTGAAAATCGTGACTTATGGAAATTATCCACATTTTCGAACTCTTAACGTTCCTACTTTCATGCCAACAATGTGTAAAGTACAAGCTGAAGTGAAATATCGATAACTGTTAATCAGACTCTGTATACTACACAACCTCCTCTGAAATCATGAACTGAGCTCAAAGTTTCATTCAAAATTTCAACTAAAATTAATCCTTAAGATAAATTATCTGAATAACATGACATGTCCATCTGTCCCATGATTCAGGCAGATGATCATTCATCATAGATTCCTCAGTGTGGAACGCTACAAAATTGGCAGATTTCTATGGTTTTGAAAAAATTTTACAGCAGATTTATAAATGAATAATGAAACAACACATTTATAGCATATGTTATCCGCTCTTCTGTTGCTCGATGGTATAAATCAAGAAAATTCATACACTGTTTGAAGGGTTTCTCGAATCCAATATGATGAGTCATCTGCTTCGCATAACATCACAACTAATGCTTACGGTGAAATTACCGCGAAGAAGCGAAGAGAATAATTGGCATAATTTCAAGCGGGGCATTACCTAAACCAGAAACTGAGACAACTGATCGAACAGGGAAAGGAGGAGCGTTGACCTCAAGCTGGTAGCACAGACTTGTTTAACTCGCTTTCTTACCGAATAAATCCAAAAGCTTCCGGTTACATTTCCTGGATTAGAAATTAAAATGTACTCTATCCATTTGTTAATGAAACCCTAGTAATATGATACGAAATAAAAATTTGTAACTTTCTTTACTTAGCTGATTATTCTGTTACCAACATGATTTTAGGATGGCAATAGCAATCATTTATGAATGACACAATTTAGAATTGTCAAGATTTTCAGAAATTTGATATGGCTGGATCGCCGCCATGACTTGACCCGTAATACCCTGTTCCTTTTCTAATGGTTGAGGATAAACTATACTTATGATCTGAAGCATCTACCACTCACATCGAAACGCATTATTAACAATCCCTCCTAAACTAGAGCAACATCTCTGCAGAATAACAACTGGTGCAATGATCCCATGTGCGGCGATCCAAGTTAATAGTTTACCGCGACCAGTTCTTCTTTGCTACTCTCTTGAAGTGGTAGTTAACGTGGCTGCAGGTGCTTTTAACTTTACATGCTACCTCCATTATGACTATCAAATGAACACAACGTGTTAAGTGGTAATTAGCAAATGAAGTAGGGAAAACTTCCTTCCAACAGACACAATCATTTTGCCAAGGTGTCGTATGTCATTTCTGTCACATCTTGTTTTTGTATCATAAATAATGGAAAACTGCGATGGGCATTACAAGGTTGATATGGGAACACGCGTTACATTACGTCTCTTTATAGTTATAGCGATGTCTGTTTTATCTAACTGATATACCTCAAATTATGTAGATGCTAATCAATAACTAATCCTGATCTGCTTTCTTATTGTACGAAAGCTTGTTGATGTGACGTTGTTGAAGTCATAATATGCTGTCTTAAATTCGTAAACTTAAATGCTCCCTTAAATATGCTCCCATTTCAGACTGAAGTTGGACGATAAGTGGTTTCATTGTTTATCCTGTTCTGTTAAACACAACTCACACATTCAGAAAGGTGCCATGGTGGTAATAGAGGAAATGGTATTATATTTTGCTATTTGGCATCTCATTTACAACCGCGGCATGTCATCTTTCGTCTGTGCCTGTTAATAATTGGTAATGAGTTTTTTACCTTCCCTATACGCGACAGTCATGATTTTCACTGAAAACTTCCAGAAATGGAGAAAAAAGGAGTCTTCAAAGCCTTGCTTTGTACTTCAAAATTATTTCAGAAAGTTCTGGGACAACAAGACTTAACAAAAACTTCAATGGCAAGACCGACCACTCGCCGCAACCGTTTCTTTTGGGAGCTAATCGTTGCTTTTGTGTTGGTTGTCTCCGCTGCTGTTTTTCAAACATTTCATTTCTTCAACAATGCATGGTTGGTGCAGACGAATGGTTCATATATCTATCAGGTTTTTACATATTTTGTCATTGTTTGTACTGGTCCGTTCGAAATATTTGAATTCCATTGCCGATCCTAATAGTGATTAACAATGCTTTGTAGCTAAAATTTAAATCTTTACGGCACTCTTCAATGTATGATATATAATATACAATATATGAAGGATAATGTAATTCGTGGCATTCATTTTACATTGCAGTACGTTGAACTGAAATGTAAGTACCTTTACGTTTCAAAATTAAGTACTTTACACTGCACTGGGTAACCGAAAAAATGGAAAAGAGCATACAGTTGAAGAACTATCGCATAAAATTGTATTAGTAAATATAAATAAATTGAAGTCGTATACTCGTCCAGTTTTCTTTTAGTACAGATTCTTCCTTTTTCAGCGTGGTTTAGGAGACGACTGTGTGAAAAATAATGAATTTTTGAATGGAATTAGATGCACAGGTTGGTTGGATGGTGAATATAATACCTTCGTTACCAATGGTCAGGATATTACTACCTTGGATGTTGTTCCACCTTCCATAGGTAATTCCTGTACCATATGCATTGCTTCAAGGCCTCATTCGTATTCCTTCATAAGTCCAATTTTTTAATCAAATTCAGTGTGTACTTTACCAAACACTTTTCTGTTTTAATGTTATTCTTACTCAGTTTCAGGACTGAGGTTGGCACGCGTTCTCATGATTTTCAGCGTTTTATTATATTTAGTCGTTATTTTCTCTTTGTTTTTCACTTGTGTGGAACGCGATCTCAAAGTGCAGAAACTCTTATGTGGTGTGACTATATCGCTAGGTAATTTAGTGGGCGTGTTCTCGCTTCACTTCACTTTCTGTATGTGTTTACTGTGCTTACTGGTGTTATTTTTAAAATAACGTTCTCGACATTTTTTCACAAATAGTTATCTTTCAGTTTCCATCAATTTGCTCATTATATTCCTCGTTTTGGTTAATAGCTCAGAACCGTTTATCAAAACCATGAAATACGTAAGTTCCTTATTTTTTCTCAACATAAGTTTTTTTTTTTAGATTTCTACACTGTCATATTCTTTTCATTTTTGAGCTTCCAGTTTATTTCAGTGTTCGCTAGGTAGTGCATTTTACTACTTTCTCTTCTCGTATTTGTTGCTGTGGATTGGAAGCGCAGTACACTTTGATTCTTGGATCGACGTTTACAATGATATGCACACGAACGATCTGCCGATGAGACTGCTAGGTTACACTCGGAGGAACGGAACTTCATAGGACGGAAGCCTTTGTTTCTTATTTTATATGACCCGTAGTATAATTTATTCTCCAAAATTTCATTATAAATAATAAAATTATTTGCTTTACAAGGATAACGAATTATGAAAAGCATTCCTAATGTCTAAACATGTTCAGCCAAGAAATATCCAGTGCACCATGAGAATAACAATCATTATGTTAATTCCAAATGATATCCTTAAACTTGTCAAAAAGCATTTTCTGGGGAATCCGAGCCATTCGATCAAGTAAAATCCTTTGTATAGAGCATTTATTTAGGTCGAAGGGATGTCTTGTTAATTTGTTATCATATGAGCTTGCCTACGAAACTACTTTGGCGAACAGAATTCCAGTGCAGTATCTGTTGTAACGTGTGCAGGTCTATCGTTGTTTGCTATATAAATGTATTAATGGCAGATGTTCAGTCATCTAGTCCTCCAAGTAAGGTGTTTCTGGCTGTTGTCAATCTCTGATATTCGTAGTGTTAATTAACATGGCGAGAATAGCCGAATCATTCCTTTTCCTATGTGTAATTCTTACCGATCTTATTTAATCAGTAGATCGATTTCGATCTCTTAATGATGCTATTTGGATATCGCACACTCTGAGGAGAAAGCACCCAGGAATAAGATCATGGTGATAGGTTAAGAGTCGAAAACGTGAGGGTGGAAGAGGGAGGTGGTGGCTGAATTTCGGGGCATCAGTTTTTCAGAAACATCGGGAACGATAAATGAAAGATTGAGTAATCAAGGTAATGGACTAAAGTGTTACTGGTTGTCTGTACGAGGTCATGTGACCAATAAAGAATTGAGGACAGTACTATGCAACAAATAAAAAAAAACCGTATTATTGATAATAACCACAAGATTAACCGTATAATGCACAAGGACAAGTGATCAAATGGGGTGAACCATGTCTAACGGAGGAAAATAATGTCTCTAGGTTAATGAAATGTGTTGCGCGTCAAATATATTATGAAATATTAAGTGCATTGAATTCTAAAGTGCATAAGGACTGAACTGAAATCACTTTATGGGCGCAGATAGGATTTAGTTTATTATGGGAGCGGGAGCGAATTCAGGATGTGGATCCCAGGACTATGTATTGGTCTCACTAGATTTATTCGTGATATCAAAATGAACCGAGTAAATGTACCTCTCAGTATATGTTGTGAATATGTAAAGCGTAGGCTAATACAGCTATTTCAACCCATCTCCCTGCAAAAAAAAAAGAAAAAAGTGGAGTGCATTGACAAATCAAATTACCAAACTGAAGAGAAAAAAGAGATGTATGTTCCAAATATGGACCACAACATGGAGAAGTGCAATCCATTTGAAAAATAACCAGTGAAACTAAAAACGCTGTTTAATGAATTATGCTGTAATTCACAAAAATATGCACCTGATAAGCGATGCATTTATGTAGCAAGTAGCCATTTTTCTGTCACGGTAGTTATGAAGGACGAAAAGATCTGTTTTTGAAATCGTAGTCGACATAAAATTTTCCGAAGAATTTGAAATACTTTTGAAACAAAGTGTGATAATGAAATGAAGATGGTACACATCTCCGAAGCATATGTTGTCTCCTGTTTCACTCTATATAAAAAAGCATGTGCCGTGCTTACCGGCATTGCAAAATATGTTCAAGAGTTTTGCACTTGGGAAAGTTCCTGTGTTGAGAATATTTTTCGTTGAATGCTTCTGAATAAATTGCAACATATCACTGTCTAAACCAGAATTATAAAAGTACATGGAAGCTATCGGAACGAAAGTCGTGAGGAAGTCCAAAGCAGAGATTTGTAACCTTTTCTAAACAATGAAAACATGCAGCTCAGATGTTAGATTTCAGGAACCTGAATAAAGCGTTGTTCAAAATTACAAGAATCAGAGATATGAAACAGAAAATTCTTCCCATGAACAATGTTAAAAAATTATGTAAGGATACTGACTTAACAATCTGTATTAGTATGAATTATTCAAAATGACACTTTGTGAAAACACGCTACAATAGATTTTTTCAACTTGTGTCACAGAATATTAGTTCGATCCGCAACCTGACATAAAATACGAGGCGATACTTGTGTCCAAACAAAACATAACCTTGAGTCTTAGAAAGGAAAAATGAAAGGGTAGCTGATATGTGTATTATTGATGCTTGTCGGCGTATTTAAATAAAAATTGTAAGCAGCAAGATTAGGCACATGTGAATTATTGAGACACAGTTCATGATCTCGTATATCGCCCCAACCACCGTTCTCCCTTGGAGGTTTTAATGTTCGCTTCAGATTCTCTGCCAATATCATTTTTTTCGGAAATAACGAGTTCGCTGAACTACTAAAAAGTTCCGCCGCCTAAAAAATTCTGCCTTTTCAACTTTCTGAATTCATCAGTTTTCATAGAAAATTTAGCAAAATTCAGTACTATCTGTAATTGAATGATAAACAAACCACTGCAGCAGTATTATGAACAGCACAACGATGAGTATGTATGCCACAGTCACCAACATGTATAACACGAGGAGCTTTAACAGCAATGACCTTCAATCTTGACGGCAAGCATTTCATGCTAACGCGTAACAGCGACCAATCCCAATTGTAGTCATCGTACTTACAAAACAACTAAAAGCGTAAGGAACTTTAAAGTTAAAAATTGCCATCCCCTCACCAAACAACAGAAGCAGAAACTTACTTCCGTACAATTTTTGATAAGTTCCCACGTATCCGCCTTGATGGCCATTCCCATATTATGTTTTGAACTGAACCAGGGATGAATACCCAACCGATTCAAATTGCTTTTAAAGTTATTGTACTGCTTGAGATATAGTCCAAGGCTTATCACTTGACATTCCGCACAAAAACTAAAGTATTGTAAGCAGTATAGTTCCCAACATAGCACAGCAAAAGCAAGCAAAATAAATTCCATTCAATCAAACAACAGTACATAAAAGGCCTTCTGAATATCAATGCCTGATAAAACTTGAAAGTGTCAATCAGATGTCTATTGACTGATATCTGAAATCCTATATTCTACGAAATTCAGTTTTTAATTGCCAAGATTCTAAATTAGAAAACAAGAAATCACTCACTTCGATTTACTGCCTACAATCAGGCGCATAACATGTAAGAAATCTGGCGAAACGTAGTGATCCTCCTCCAGTAATATTACCCATACCTTTGTCAATGCATATTGTTTCAATATCCCATCGAATACGTAATTCATCTATTATCGAAAATTGATTTTTAAAGAGAATAATATAGATGACCGAGAAACAATCCATATTCTGCCGTTTTTTTTTCTTATCCTTCGTTTGGAAAAAAGTGAACGTAGAGTCAGCGAAGGTCATTATAATCAATTCAACAAGTAAATCCTAACAATCAGATAACTCCAAAGAAAATTCGGAATAAGAAACCTTCCACCACCAATGATGTTTGATTTGTGTCAACTTTGCAACACGAAAATGTCCATATTTATCAGGATTTTTCCAATTATTACATTTCAGCGAAGCTGCCCTAAAGGTTGGAAAAGGATTTGCACTGAAAATCACAAAATTCTTGACAATAATTCCTAACTTGAAAATTCCGCTGATAAAGAAATAGATCAAATGCAATTTACTCTTTCTTAGTTGCTTTTTCTGGACAATCCAAAGGGTCCAGTCCAGGAAAAACATCTGGAAACAACTGAATACTGTATGGGTAAAAAATCTGCATAACCTGAAACAGAAAATTATCACAGCTATCCTGGAGCTTTCAGGCAGTGAAGTTGCTGATTTAAAATCTTTTTAATGACTGAAGAATTTAAATTTCATCGACTCTGACACAAACATAAATTTTTTCAATTTTGAATTTCGAACTGTAACTGATAGAAGATGCTGCTTTTTCCTGCGACTATTCCAGTTGCCTTTTGTAGTAAATAACATACTAAACAGAAATCTATCCCTCTAATCAATTTGTTTATCACTGCAGACGAATAATCGTGACTAAAAATCAGCAACGCAGTTTCAATGTACCGGGCAGCTCTGAGAGTAGAAATCAACTCTTTCAAATATTCGATACGATCATGGACCTGAAGAACTTCCTCGCAGCATTTGTCACACATAATTGCAATTTGAAAAAGCATCCTTCAGAACTACAAACGGGAAAAACTTCTGTTACATGTAATGATAACAAGATTTTCATACGATTTAAAATTTTAGAGCAGTACAAAATAGATAACGCGAACTACACTCTACCATAAATATGAGATTTTAAAGAAACTTACCTGAACAACAAGTACAATTTCCACATTTTGCAAGTGACCGTACTTATCCGTATTCAGAATTTCATAGTTCGCATTAAGAAATTCAATTGAACGGACAATTTCTTCTTTGCTTAAAGGTAAAGGTGTAGTTCGAAACGTCCAATCCAATTCAAGTTCTTGCTGCAACAAAAACAAAAAAAAAGTGTATTTAAAACTTAATATTTTAATCTTGAAAAGAAATATCACAAGTTGTTTCGAAATTGCAGCTACAATTGTTAAGAACGGTGTCCAGCAGACGTTATTAACTCTGGATATATATATATATATATATTGATCACTAAATCGGACATCTTCAGTTGGACTACCCCTATATATGGTTAAATTAAACTCAAACAAACGAAAAACGCAGACGGTCCATTCACCATTAACAATCCGATATTTTTACATAATTAGATTTTAAATTCAATCTAAGTACGGGACGAAAATATAAAACGTTTGCAGCAAACCTTACATCATTTCGTTCGGGGACTAATAATAATTCTTTTTCTGGAGCATCGTACTGTGAGCGTTCAGAGTTTCCATTAGCACTTAGATATGGACTTTGTAAATAGACCATCAAAAACCCTACCTAGAAAAAAGCCTTCAGTATCAATTATACGTAAAAAATGGTAATTTTTTTAACCAATGTACGAAATTACTCAGTTACATTATATTAGAGACATCAAAGTGACCTCATTTGGTGAGTTCATCACAAAACCATAATTATGACTTACAAGAAGCTAAAATATTCAAGTGATATGTAACGAAAAATAAATAGATACTAACGCGATGGAAGCTCAGCATTATATAGACGACATTCCAAAGACATAAGTGTAAAAGTGGGCAATTATTCAGCTAAACAGGAAGAGGAAATAACAGGAAAGTAAATGGAGTTGTCAAAAGAAAAAAACTTCACGTTACAAAAACTGTTATTACTATAATTAAGTACATCCTTTGTGCCATTTTGGTTTTGACAAAGCTATTTCGATCTTAAACCTTAAGACTGGAAGGATGAGTCAATTCCCTCAGTTATTCTCACTTAGATTCAGCTACCACTATCATCATACAAAGGAAAGTTGGTAATTACTATCACTATGCATTATATCTTGATTACAACTGTCTATGCTAACATTATGTATTCAATGTTTTGGGAAGTTAAAACAAATAAATCTATAATTCCAAAGGAAAAGTAATCATAAAACTTACAAACGAAATGAAGATAACTGCATTTAAACAACGCACGAGTCTGTAACGGACCATCTAAGAAAACATCACGAAGCCTATAACATAGAAGACTTTGTCACCTTTTTTACATTATTTTCCAGTTATCAAAGTTTATGATTTCAGATGAGAATCAGCTGCAACCAGTATCGCATTATTTCTGTGAGTCCTTTGTTTTCATATGGATAAATAACGATGAAGTACGCATGACGACCAAAATACATCTCTTATCTTTCTAGCGTTTTTAATAACAAAATGGGCAAACATCGTCGCATCAAATCCATTTCTTTACATTCTAGATCTAGATATAGCAACTGCTATATCTTATCACATGAAAAACGGACCGTTAAATAAGGAGTTAATAGCGCCAAAAAATCCAAACATGAATTTGTAAGTTAGGGTACAATAGAGCTGCACTGTTCTTCAATTCTAACTAGAATTTTTAACTTCGTAGATTTATAATTTATTAATAAAGTTTTGTAGAGCAGCTTGTAGTATTTCAACATTTACTGTAAACTGTGGGCAATATTCTCAAATAGCAAATAACAGCCGAAAGTGAAGAAAAGGCAAGTAGCATTAGAAGAGGCAAGATCTATATGTGCAATATTATTCAATGATGCCGATAGAGAAATAGAGAACGGAAGTATAGAATGATTGTAACTAAGTTGAAGATATCCAAATCTCACCGACGTTCATCTTTTAAAAGTATGATGCACAAGATGAAATAAATCCAACGAAGAATTCCGTTAAGTGAAACGGAAAACCAAAGGTAAAATGAAAAGTCTGTTCCGAAAGATATCGTTATCTAATCACCTATTATATTCAAAGGCCTCGTTACCATTACAACATTGGTGATGCAGCCTTCTGCAGTCGATAATCTAGAATTCTATGTAACCATGTAAACTAGAACCTCAGCCCACTGCAAAGCTGGCCGCATCTCAAAAGAAATATTGTATCATAATCCTGAATCTCCTCTACTAAAACAACCATAATAAACTCAAGAAGTTAACAATACGAATATTAGACAAAAATGTATTCTCATTTCCTAATTTTCATCTTTCTCTATCTAAAATGAAGATGGCGAAGAAAAAATTGCATATCTTAGATGATATAGCCATCACTTAAAAGTTATTTACATAGTCATTTGATCTAGTGCTTTATCCATTATGTTATGCATTAAGTTCTGTAACTGATAAGCAGCAGTAAGATGAGATTAGAAAAAAACAATGACTTTCTGAACTGTATAATGGCTAAGACATTAATCTCACGACCTTGAGTAGGTGGGGAAAATTTTTGCTAAATGATGGCCACAAACGCTATAATAATGCATTTTTAAAAAGTAACATGGATAAAACGTTAACGAATTGCCAAAATTTCATGCAAGTTATGCCAATATAATTTCACAACGGACAAAGTTACTCATTTTATAGACTTAAATGGCATTTTCATCGCTTCTGAAACTTCGGCCGACAAATTTCTTTCAGCGATACAAGCTACGCCGGCTCTTTCATAAACATTTTCAATACCAATGTCCGAAATGTCCAGAGAAGGTAAGTCCTAAACAGATATATTAACTACAACATTGACGTTTCAAAATTTGCAAAAACTATTTCCAGTTCAGTAAATTTGAATTTTATCAGTAACATACAGGTTCTTGCTCCTTTAGATTTTTGTAATCTTTCAGCATCCTTTTGACATCATCCATGTAAACTGGTTGATGCAGATCATAATCTGAAAGGAGGCAGTTTGGGAATCAACTACTGCGAACACACTGTTTCAGCATTTCAAATCTCCAACAAAGTTCGAGTCACGAATAGAAGCAAAACACAGAATTGAATGACAAGGTATTTTTTGAGTATTACGGAACATGAAATGGAGAAATTCAAGTTTCGGAGAATGAAATTAATAATCATAATTACACGAGAAAATAAACCAAATCTGTAAAAAAATTTCTCAAATGATGATATTTACCAACGAAATCAGGCGAAAAAAGAGTACTCTGTCCAGCACGAGCTATTGGGATCCTATTTAAGTCACCGAATTCTGTAACTGAATGCTGGTTAACTTGATAATATATAAATGAAATCATATTAAAAAAAGTTTTAATTAAGGTGTACTACCTTTAAGCATAAGTACACATAATAGTTTTCATTAAAACTACATGAATACTTTCAAACTGAATTCATACAAGATCTCAACTGACGCAAACAAGTGACGCATGCTGTCATAACGGAAAAAAAAAAGATGGACTTCTTTTAAACTGTAAGACCTGACCAGATCTCTGTGAAGACTGCATACGCTGCAAAGCTGAGAATGATTTTCCCACGCTGCTCAGTGGCAATGGGAAAGTGCTCGATCAAAAACAGTATGTAAAGTCAAAATATCTTCTTTTTCTTAATGGAACCTTACCTTCTTCATCCGAGGAAAAACCTGCTTTTTCTCCAACCTCCTCTCGTACTCGGTCTAATATTCTGCAATTTTATGCAGCTTTAGTAGGGAACAATCAGCGATGGAGGTGCATCATCCTCAAGTAAACTACTTATTATAAATAGAGCTCAACAATCGTTCATCAATGTATGACCATCATAAACAGATGAGTATGTATTATACATCAAATGATTAAACGAATATCAGATAGAAAACTTTATCACCTTTTAAAAAGTTAAATAAATTTATTTTGAAACTTACACTCTCAGCCGAGCTGCAGTACGCCACTTGATTCTTTTTGATATTTTCGATTTACGAAAAAAGCCTGGAGTAAGCACTCTTCTCGCTGGGGTTTCTTCAAACGCATTTGAATTGGTATATTTCACAAATTCCCTCTAAAATTGTTGCATATATGATGGAATAGGATGAAAACGGTAAGACAATGCATGTCAAAAGGTGCAAATCAACAATTTTTTGAATCAGATAAAGACCAAACCTCAACAAAATACAAAAAATACTTGTAATTCCAGTAGTCAAATTAATCCTATGAAATTGAAATCACATGGACATTTTCATCCTCACCAACCGTTGCCTCCTAATTCATCTTTACTTATCAATCTCATCTCACATCGATCTCATCTTGAAATGCAAGGAAAAACACTTAAATTTCGAGAAATAAGAAGTGATTTCAAAACAGTCATATAATAATGGCGTATATAATGGTCGTACAGAACCCTGCGATTGTCACGCAGTTGCACTTGATATGATGGTCTTTCTGGGTTAAACCAACCACCTAAAAATGTCTAGAAAGTTCTAACTGAATGTAAAAATCTATAAAATCAAGATATAATGTAAAAGTGTTACGTACCCACTTATGTTTTAGCAATCAATAAGTAGGAATAGAACTAACCTACTTGGCAAATTTAATCAAATAACACAAGCAGATGAGCCCATAGATGTGTACCTCTTCAGCCAAACTTACAAATTATGGTTATTACGAAGTGACAAAGTAGCTTACATCGAATCTTTGAATGCAGCTTTCCCAACGGGTTTCCGAAATACAAATTTGGATCTGCTGTGAATATAATATTCAGAATTTGTTCTTCATCCTTATCTGACCCTTCATATTTAGGCAAGAAACGCTGAAACATCGTGTTCCGATTATTTATAAATAACGCCATGCTTTATAAAGCACGTACTGGTAAAAACGATGGCATGAAATTATAACCTTCAGATAATTTTGTGTGTCGATGCCAAGACTTCGGAATGCATGCTTGGTTATCACAGCGCGGAACACGGTTTCCTGGAAGAGTATATTGGACGTTACTACAAAGATAACGTATAATTCAAACCACGTATAAATGTTTGAAACATTTAGAAATACTTCACGTTATTTAGAGCAATTAGAACTCATTCAGATTATCTAATCTAGGTATTTAAATCTGATGAGTGCACGCAAACCTGCTCTACAATGACAGTAGGTACTTGAACAATCTCACCACCAAGACACAACCGTGAAAAGTGTAAATGTAATGCATTTGCTCTATTCATCCCCGAACACGTTGGATAATTGCTGGTCCCTGTCCTCAACATCCTTCGGTTACAGTAGAGGCCTGCAACGACATACTGAATTGGAATCCTACGTTTCTTCTTCCCTTCCGCATGTTAATGGACTGATGACGTCTCCAGCAGCAAAGGTCACCCCGTAACATTCACTCCCGCTTTCTCGTCCCATCCAGTAACAATATTCAGCGGATGGTTGTAATTGTTGTTAGCATTACGAATGGATTCCACTTAGAAATGTTTGGAGGGCGCTTTACGATGACTTCCATGCATTCATCATGTGTTTCAAATTTTTTCATAACAAAGATTTCCAGCTTATATTGTAGTAGGCATGCATATTCTTATCCTAGGGATAATGCACCGGCCTCTTTTTTTTTTATTTTACAGTGAAGTGAGAAAGCAAGCAGTCTGCTCAAAGGTTTTTAAAAGCGACTTCTACTCCTCTATGATGTTTTCTTGCATGATTTTTGGAGAAAAACGATCTGATGTTTACTGCCTCCAGCTCATCTACTTTAACCTTATATTTTCGAGATTATAAAAACCATGACATCATCGTTTGGTATGGAGAAACGGTGGGTAACAGATTTGGAAAATCAGAATATCGATGGTTCTAGAAGATTGCGACATCTGTTAATGACATGTGTGGATCCTATCGAAACGATCAAAAATTTCCAGGAACGAAATAGTATTAAGGTATATGTTAGATCTTACACCATTCTAATACAGTGCTTTATTGCAAGAGTAATTTATCGTTCTGAAGGCTGTTAGTATGAACTCATAGATGCATGAAATTGGAATAATTACAGCCATCGTCAGTGTTTTTGTGCTGTATATGGCAAGCCTTTTAACTGGATTTCACAGTAATTCATTTCATCTGACGCTAAATATTATAGTGGTAGTTACGAAGTATTTCCAGCTCGGTACTGTTGAAATATTCTTTCTGACAGTTCATGCTACTTCTCTGAAGAGACGTCGTGGTTCTTTGTTATTACATTATAGCCTACCTGCAAAACTTGTCATCACCATTCTTGTTGCGTAGACCTACAGTTTGTTTACAGAGTTTTCTGAATTCTGAATTACTGATATCAGTTTACAGCAATTCTTTTCAGCTGCCGGCATTAAATCCTGCATTACGACTGCTCGATTTACACAATATTCGCAGAACAGAGTTCCATGAAGAAGTACATTGTTTTATGTTTCGAAGTTGGCACTAGTGGTTTGCATGCGTTTAACTGATACATATTTCATTCTCTTTCTGCTGGATGTTTCAGGCAGCGAATGATATATCGGATTTGCTGCTTGCAAAAATCAAGGATCTAGGTGCAACAGGGACTGTAGAATCAGTCCAGTTATTAGAAAAACAGCTGGAAAAGAGTTTCAAACTGTATCGAGTTCCTAGCATTCGACCTTTTGTGTTAGAAACGCTGAAGCAACTACCAAAAGCTCCGGATCGGTAGGTATCAATTATTAACACTTTTAGTATTAAAAAAATTGTTAGAAATGAAAAGAGTGTAGTACGAAAGGTAGTATTGGAGCTTCGTCATTCACCTCTTACTGCGTTTATCTGTTAATCTTATATTAGTAAGGTACATTGTATTAGCCTCATCTGTTAGCTCTAGATGTGAAGAAAAGAAAAAAACATTCGAAGAGTGAATCTGGCAGAAACCAAATTGCAAATGATTTGCTGAAGTCACTCAGTAGATCCTAAAAGCTTTTTCTCTCGCATTCCATTGTCCTTTGTTGTCCTCTAGAAGAATCGTTGAGCTGTGTTTCCGATGTGCATGCAACTTTTTGCTGACAACTTTAAGTTTGCTATCCCAAATAAGACCCCCCAAATTATATTTTTTGCTAATGATGAGGTTGACGATATCAATAGATCGGTCGCATTTCCTTGATCGAACTACATGTAGTCATTTAAAAAAAATTCTGCAGAAAGTTTGTCCTTACTTTACAAATTTTTGCTGAATATAACACATGTTTTTAAACAAGCTCCCATGGGTAATGTGGGTAATGTAATTTTCGAATGTTGTTTTGCTTGAAATTTTTTTTTCGAGTTTTATTTTGCTCAAGAAATTTTTTGTTGCATTTTGAGTGATTGAATTTTAATCAGATACCTAAAAGTGATTGTGACCGATCGGGAATTTTACGACAGTTGTGCGGTCACAGTACGACAACAGATTTGGTTGAAGAACGATTCATTGTACATGGATGCAATACTTCCAGTTATAGATTCTTATATTGATGAAAAACAGAAAGTTATGCAGACAGTGGACCAGTCACCAACGAACTATTTTACATGTGAGACAACCAAATCCAGACGACAATGGCCTCAAATTTTAGGTAAATGATATCGTCTTTTTTTTTTTATTTTCAATAATGAAACATGAGCTCAACAGTTTCATCCTAAAACTAGTCAGCCTTTCAGCAGTGTAATTTATAGAGCTAATGGCAATGGTTGGTCAGCAGGAACCGTTATATCGGCGGTTGAACAACGTTATCCGTGAGCGTTTCTTGAAATCTGCTGATGCAACATACTGTTCATTGCGCATGGAGCTTGTGATGTCTGCTCATGATTTAAATATTGAACCTGTAATCCGATCAGGTTATGTACCATGATATTTAGGCTGAAAAGTGGTTGCGGAGAACACTGTTCGAAATTTTTTTTATTTTCATTTTTAGATCCATGTCATGATTTAGCATGGTGTCTAGATGCATGTGTCAGAGACAAACATTTGGATGCGCAACAGACGAATAAACTGAAAAATATATTGGAATCAACCAAGAAAACTAAAACAGAGGTTGTGCAGTGTTCCCAGTACTGTAGGTGTATCTCATATTTCATCAGGCTAATCTGGTTTAGGTCTCATGAAAGAGTATAACGATGTCAATCGTCAAACCTTTGTCTTCAGTCAATTTGATGGTCATACCTTTGGTGTCCGAACTGTCTGAATTTCTTAACTCAATATTAAATGGAAAACTTACTCTCATCTTGCTTGAAAGTTTCAGGAATATGCTCAATTTAACTTCCTAAGTGCCATCACGCATTGTATATATCATATTTACTCTAAAATTTTAACTGGCAATCTTTCATGCTCTTAGGTAATTGGGGATTTAGCAATGATTGCTGGTGATGCACATGTTATACATTTCTTATGTTCAATGGCCGTCAAAGTATTGCGTGATTCAGCTCTGCATGCTACTGGTCAGTTGCCGAGAGAATTAGTTCCCCTGCAACTTCTTCTGAGGTTTCGTTTGAGTGGATTCTGAATTTCTTTACTCAAATCGTATAGTATATATACATATATATACATATATATATATATATATATATATATATATATATATATATATATATATATATATATATATATATATATATATATATATA
>NW_018108205.1:308238-386356 GCF_000183805.2 Loa loa
ATATATATATATATATATATATATATATATATATATATATATATATATATATATATATATATATATATATATATATATATATATATATATATATATATATATATATATATATGTATATAGTTACAGGTTATTATCGTTTGGAGCTTCTGCGCACAACGTTTTGTCAACTAACGATGTGACCATCTTACAAAATGTTGACGCTCTCGTTTTCACTAAATTCCTGGCCTCTTTTACTGCACTGATTGTAGAAGACGTAATACGATACGAACTCAATCGGGCGCCAGGTAAGTGAGTTGGATCTGTAATTTAACAAGAAGCTATGTAAGATGACCAGCAGTGCAACAAAGTCCTTAAATTACTAAAATTGGTGTGGAAAATATCGAGAAACTGAAATTGACTGGTTCAGTTTGGGAACGAACTGACCTACAAATATCTACTTTATTGAATTTGTTCCAAGATTTTGAGTCTTGGTATACATTAGACAACTTTTATTGATCATCTTTATTGGTATAACATTTTGGATTGATCATGGTTTGTCTTTACAATGTTTTATAGATGAAATTATTGACGAAAATCCTACAAGTGATTTTCTCTCTGATCCTTCGGAAGAGATGTTGAGTTTTTTGAAGACGGATGTGACATGCGCGTTGCTCTGGATTCATTATATTTTGGATGTTCTTCCAAGCAAACGTCGTGTTTCTGATTTACCAGGCATTATGCGTTATTTGAAAGCATTACCACGTTTGAAATATAAGGTGCGAAGTTGTGAGCGAAATAGTTTTGATACCACTTAAGAAGTGTGTTCGAAATTTCCAATAGTTGGTTCTAGGTTGCCTATTGTGACCCATGGATACATCTGGTAATTCACCGACTGTTACAGTCGGCACCGTTTGATCATCTTTTATCAACTGAGCAAGCATCACATTTCATCATAGAAGAATATCTGTTGAAGGGATTGGATGTAAGCCATTTTTGCATGAATTGATAGTTAAGCACAAATTAACACTTGGTTCAATATATCGATATTCTGATTTTAGTATTTGGAAGAATTTCTTCTAAATATCTTCCGCATAATGATTTAACTACTTTTTGAGTCAAGTTTTATGGAATAGCAGCTTTGTTTTACAAAGTAAACCAGTATCAATTTTACAGCGCTACTCCGGTGTGAAATACCATCTTCTTCGTATTGTGCATCTGTTATGGTCTTCTATTGGCGAGTTTCGTTGCCGTCTTATCCTAGATAAAATTGCACCAGAGGTAGGATATAATAAGGACATTTTATTTCGTACATGAAATTGTTGTTTTCATTATTTTCTTTGCACAAATCGCTTTGTTTGCGTGCTAATTTTTATAATCTTGTTGCAAACCCTTTTATTTTTTTGTTTCATTATCCCTCTTTATAACTGCATCAGTTCTTTTAAATTTTTCAACAAAATTGCTGTATTCTATAATTCTTGCTGTATTTTATAATTCTGCAATTTTTGCAGAAAATATTCGAACTATGTGGTCGTGAAGTCGAGATTGATTTAAAACGATACACTCGGGAATACCAACGTATACGAACAAAAATGACGGAAAAAAACTCGTCTGCGGATGGATCTTTATCGAGTACCTCGGTTACTACTGTGCAGTCTCTTTCAGACAGTACATACACGAATAAGTGAATGTATTTGATTTTCATTGTTTGTAACATGTAGTTCTAATTCTTTTTTTTTGTACATACTGTTTCAATTTCATTTCTATGTTTCGTAATTTTCATGATATACTCTTGAAATCATCTCTTGGTAGATGAAGTTTGTACATACATTTTGCTTCGATCTTCTTTGTAGTGAATCAGAAACTTTAATGCCGAGGCCATGTGAAGACTTAGTGCCGTGTGCTGCGTGGTACCAGGATGGTTTTGGCGAGCATCTGCCTTTTATAATAGGTTCACCAGGTCAAAGAGCACGCATACCGGTTCCATTCATGGGTTATTTGAGCCAGCAAACTTACGGCATTGTATGAAACGGCTCGAAACTTTCCGAACATATGCTATATTTTATCTTAGTAATGTTATTTTTCTTTTTCGTGTTTTCCCCCACAGATTCACTTTTGTCCTTTTGTCTTATTATGTGTGAATTCGAATAAGAAGACATGTAATATTGACATTTTACGTGAAATATTGGCATTTTCTGCTCATTCTTCCTCTGTATAGCAACTGGATATTGTTAAATTTTTGCTTATTGATCTATTCCAGTTTTTCGTTTTTTCTTTTTCTTTCTGCCGAATTTGACGACGGGTTTACTTTATTTCCATTGCATCGAAATGATTTTGCAGTTAACTGGGCAAAATGGAATGTAAAATTTAGTAACTATATCTCCAGTAACTGTAACTATCTCGTTTACTGTATTCTGAAGTGAAAGCGTTATTCAAAATGATTACAATATGATATAAAGATAAGTGCTTTCTCATCATCCTATTATTCGTTCGTTTAACCGACGGAAATTTTCACGTAACACTGTCAAGGTGAGCTATGTGATGAAAAATTTATGCACTTTGCGAATCCATCGGTATTAAGCATAGTCATAATTCATCCCTATCTCAAATCTATCAAGGGAGTGCTAGGACTTATCTGAATATGAATGACACCATATGAAGTGAAACTGTCCTCTGGGTCAAGTGAGGTGGGCTGCATGTAGTTCCGTATTAATTTCGATTGTTTTCATTGCATGGGCCGTATTAAACCAATACCAATGGTGAGTCAGTCTCGTATTGTGCTGTTGTGGTTTCACTTTTGGGGTGCTGGGATTGAAGTCTTATTAAGATTTTTGAGATGACTGATCGCAGCATGTCTTTCAGCTTCAGGTGGAATGCAAGAGCAGGTTAATAACGCAATGGAAAGTGCTAAAGAAGCCGCAGCATCGGTCACTGAACGTGTTAGCGATTTCTTTCAGGGCAGTCCGTTTGCTACGCCAGTCGGACGCAAAATCGGTGACATTATCGTGATATTTGCAGCTTTACATATTATACATGGAAATTGGATGACGCAATATGATGCTGTTCGAAGAAGTATAGATAAGTATGAAAGAGCAAAAGAACCATCTCGTCAAACGGAACTGTTTGCATTAATTTTTGTGCATCTTTTGCTGCTTGCTGTGAGGAATTGTTGGCGTTGATTTCCGTATTTTTTTTTTTTTTATTTCGTTCTGTAATGTCTGTTTTAAGAAGACATTTGTTGTAGAAATGGCAACTGATGCAACTGTTCTGGCAACTGAAAACTGGGGATTAAATATGGAAATCTGTGACTTTATCAACAACACAGCAGAAGGGTTTGTGCTGTCTCTCTTCTTCCGCCCATCTACGCATAATTTTGATGGTCAGTAGAGATAGAAGATTTAATGTTTCAACTCATGCAAGATTTAGAATTCAGTAGGCCATTTAAAGAATTGTTGCAGAGGACGTGATGCAATGCGCGCAATACGCAAACGGCTTCATTCACAGATATCGAGAAATAACGCTACTGTTATGTACACACTAACGGTGTTAGAAACATGTGTAAAGAACTGTGATATTCGATTTCACGAATTAGTTTGTCAGAAAGACTTCATAAACGAACTTGTCAAACTTCTCGGTCCGAAGTTTGATGCGCCCCAAGTAATACAAGAGCGTGTTCTCGGCTTGATTCAGGTTATTTATTCAACTGTTATGGTTTGCGTTCGCTATCCGATTCGTGCAAGATTCATTACTTGATTGTGCCTGCTGTTTCAAATGCTTTATCTTACTTTTCGTGGGGGAAGTTTTCAAATGATTTTTCAATAATTCACAGTAGTAAATATAAAAGTAAAGTCTGTCACGTCTTTTTTTTGTCTTATGGTGATAAACGTTAACGAGAAAATGTTCGGAATCATATTTTTGAAAGTCTCGACTGGAAAAAATTCCAGTCTTGGAATGATGTGTTTCAAGATGATCCACGTTTGCAAGGTGTCTGTCAAATTTACAATGAACTGAAAGCGAAAGGTGTTCAATTCCCGGTTACAGATCCTGGTTCGATGGCACCAATATTAACACCAAAAAGAGTAGGTTCATTATAATTTCTCATAGCTGTGCTGAGGATATTCTCTTGGAAGAGTGTTTGCAGTTTTTTCTTTCATCGGTTAAAAATTATTCCTTACGATGCATGCTCTTTTTTTTTCCTATACACTGCGTGTTGATCTGTAATTATTATTAATGCATTTGGACAATCACTCGGTGGGACAAATTTCGTTAATTAATGTCGAATACTTAGATGTGAAGTTTGTTGTCCTTTATACAAAAACTTTTTTCTTTCCTTGTTTTGTTTGTGCAATTTTTCATGTACAACTTCATTTTAGACTGTTTTTACGGTCGGAAAAACTCCGGTGGCTACCAGCGTTCAGGAAGATGCCACGGGGCAGGGCATGTTGGTATGTAAAAGTTCTTCCTTAAATTAGTTTTTAAGGTTAATGCTGCGGTATGCAAGATCACTCGATCACATGGTCGTTCGAATTTCTAATAAAACGTAGGTACAGTCTCACGGTAGCGAAACAAGAAGTCTGTTTCGGATCTTCTATCATTATATTCAACCCTTCATGTTCTCCTAGCATTCCAAAATGAAAAATTTGTCATTTTTGGCCATTTAGTCATTTTGATGTTGTGGAAGATAGATTGATGTGTATGGTGAGCAGTGTACCAATATAGAGGTTTATTTGTAGTGAATAGATAATAACAGTGCAGCTACAAATTTAGATGTAATTCAAACAATTGAATTATATAGTAGCAGTGACGATTAGCTGACTGATGGGATCGGAAGGTGTCGCTGTACATAGGTCTTACATAGGTCTCCCGGGTTTAGAGCTTATATGAGGGAAATTTGTTTAGAATAGTCCATGAGGTTGGACCGATTGACTCCAAGATAACCTGTACAACATTTGAGTAACACATATAAAATCATTAAAGTAATAAATAGCGGCATGTATACAAAGAGCAGCCTATAAGATTAAAGAAAGTATAATGTTACAGTACTATACAACGGCATACCTGAGACTTACAATATTGGGACAAGGCATAAACAACAGCATGGTTGACCTTTACAGGATTCAAAAGTCGATTGTATTTGAAGTATTAAAAATTTCTCGGTTTTCCGACTGTGTATGCAAAACGTGGCATTATTATATGATATACAAAACCCGCCGACTTTCAGCAAGGAAAGCAATACGTGTAAAGTATTCATATTCCGTGATCTTATCTAGACTTGCTGCATTAACAGAAAAGGACATACTCAGCATTTTAATGTGTTGCTCAGTTATATCAATCTTCTGTTTAATGAATTGTCATTCTTAGCATAGTGGCTGAAAGAAGTTCGTCATACTTTTCGATCAGGAAACAATAGTTCCTTAAAGTTCTCGTCATTCAAAAGTCATGATGTTTGAGACTAACATATGCTATACAAAACCCGTAGCTTTTAACCGAGAAGTTACCTTTACCAAGATAAACGCTATTTTCATCTATATTTTTTTTTTTAATATGTCAACACTATTACTGTCAACCACACATATCAAGATTCAATTTTTTTCTATTTTACGTTTATAAAATGTCATTTACTTTACAAGGATTTATACGATGAATGCATGCATTATTACCAGTCTGTAAATGCATAAATCAGCCATTAATTTATATCACTTTCCAGCTTCTCTGTTCGACAACATTTAGGTGAATTTTCACTGCTTCAAACTATTAGAGCAGGACTGTCTCGGTTGTACTTCATAGATATAGTTAATCATTGTGCTATGCTTCCTACAAATCACTTTTCACGACAGATTCTTTTAATTGCTTAAACATCTTTGTTTTATCCAGCTCTAGTTCATATGTAGTATCGAAAAGTTTACTGAAGTATCGTTGGTGTGCAGTCGTTAATAACTTTAACCACTCCTCTATAATCTAATTGGAAGTTTTTATGGGACCTAATTAGCATCAGCAGCCAACTTTGCGTAATACATTTTTTCCTGTAGAACCGCAGCCAACAGGACATGATGAATAGATTTTATATATATTGGAAAGCAGAGGTTCTCTGAGTTGTGACGAATTTTAATGGGAAAATTAACTGGAACTGGTCGCAGGTTTTTTCCTTTTTTTTTAAGTTCGTGAGAAAACTTTCTGTAGCCGTATTTTCATAATTTTTTAAAGAATTTTGTCGGTATTTTTCAGAATCCCGGATCAGATAACATCGCTGGTTCATCGCAGTTTGTGCAACCCACACCAGAGCAGCAGGAGAAATTACACGAAGATCTCGATGTAGTAAACGGCAATTTGAAGGTAGCATATGCAGAAGTTTGCGCACCTTAAAGTCTAAGAAATTTGGAACTCATGGAAATTAAGAACTTGAAATTCCCATAAGTTTTATAAAATTCAGTCAGGTCCAAAATCGTCATTTCTAAAGTGTCTCTGTAAGATTGGTTTGTATGTTTAATTTCCACCTCCCTTGGGTTCACAAGATGCATTTTGAATGGTTTTACTTCTTGCGATCTTTGATGGAAGTTCTGGTGCTGAGCACTTTATAAATTTTATTCAAGGTTATGCGGGAACTGTTATCTGAGATGATTCTGGGGAAAGAGACTCCGGATGACTTGCAGCTATTAGATGAATTGCATGTTGTCGTAAAGCAGATGCATGTGAGAATTCAGGACCTTATTCGTTCCGTTCAAAATGATGAAATCATGTGTAAGTTGCTCTTCAAACTAATGCAGGTTATCCTATCGCTGGAAAACGGAAGCTGTATTCCGCTGATTGTAATGTACTGAGAAATGAAAAATGAATTTCACAAATCTCCATCTTTACATTCTGTCATTGTTTATAGATGACGTATTTATCCATAGCCATGACTGCAAAGAGAAGGCTAACGTATGTTTTCAGAGCCTAAGTAAACTGAAGTGTGCTTTGAATTTTAGACAAATTATATTGATTAGTGCGTGGTAGTTTGAAAGTGATATCTTGAATGAGCGTTAAATATGTTTATCATAGTTATACTTTATATCATAGTAAGACAGTTCACTGGGATTCAGAATTCTTAACTTTTGAAGTAGGGAAGCGAACAGCTCCCGCTGAAGTGGTGCTGATGCTAACAGTAAGACTGAATTATGAGTAGGTAATTCTTGGGTAAAAGTTTCAGATGAACTGCTGATGGTAAATGATGAGTGCAACAATCTTTTTGAAAAATATAATTACTACATGGTTAATCGTGCATGTGGCACGAAAGAAAATGTGGCTTCGGAGAACAACTTGATTGAACTTGACGACCAGACACTAAATCAGCAGCTTGGTGCATTAAAAACTTCTGATGCTTCTAATTTTACCAAGTAAGTTGAGTGCTAAGCAAATTTTTGTTGCTTCATTATCTTCGGAATTCGATGAAGATATTTATGGTGGTATGCAAGTTGGATGACTGAATAGTATTGGAGCACGATGCGAAATGTTACCAAAAGCTCCATGTATCCATCATGTATTCATAGAAGACAATCATGCATGGTGGCAGTTTAGATGTACTTGATCCCGATCATAACTGTGCATTTGACATTCTGGTACTGTGAGTTGATTTCTAGAAGGTCTATACATATTCACAACGCATGGTATTGCTTCACCTCGGGATACGCTTAATGTGGTGACCCTGTAACATAAATTTCTAATTTTAAGTAGCTGGCGTTGTTGCACAAGCAACTTAGCCTTCCGAAGTATGATTTTAGAACAAGGAGATAGTTTACAGTAATTTGAGGAAATATAAATTATTGCTGTGAGTCGTTCCAAAATGTTTTGAAGAGTGGAAGCTTCCGGTGTACGGAAGCAAACTGATACCAGTCAACCGAGAGTGATAACAAATGAAGATACCCCAGTTAGTGAAAGAGAAGCAACCGAAATGGCAAAATGGTTAGAAGCCCAGGAAGGAAAGAAAGATACTGCCGTCGCTTCTCCTGCAACGATCCCAAGTGGTATGTTCTTCCATAGTTCCATATATGTGAGTTCCATATCCCGCGATATTGTTTCGACTATGCGTTTATTAGATTTACTGATCCTAGTAATCTCTGCTCCTGGTGGAATAACTTTCCTGCGTAATTTCTGCTGTTCAACTTCAACTTAAATTGTTTTTACTTTTAATGCGCAGGCTTTTAGGGCCCTCTAAAGAGTGTAAAACGCTTCTGCACGACCAGTCAACACTGGAAGACAAAGCGAAAATGACACCCTAACTCTTCTAACATAAATACATATATTTTTGCTAAAGAAGAGCTGTGAGTAAAATGTAAATGTAGTTCCATATCCCGTGATATTCTTCGATTTATTTTCGGCATGTCTTATTGTAATTGATTCATTCTTATAATGTGAAAAGCGAGGTATTGTCTTGTGTGGTGAATTGGTCGTAATGGAACTTATTTCACTATTTTTTCTGAAAAAAAAGTGCATGAAAAAATTTCGATTTAATTAGAAATCTTTTCTTGTGGACAATGTTTCTGATAGGAGTGAACAGCAGTGGTATTGAACATGTCCGTCATGCAGTTGTCCACAATCTAGAATATCCATTACATTCTGGTAGACACCACCGACACAGTCGTCCAAGGCTCTTCTAGGAAGCTCATCAGATTCTGTTCGATTCGCACAATTACTAGACTTCAATTTTGAATTTCTAGCCGTTTCGTCAGGTTGTACATACTCTTCAGATCTCATGAGTCAGTATAGGTATCGGATCGAGTTCCGTAAGGTGTAAAAATACAAATAAGTTCTATTCACAGAAGCATATTTATTCCAGAGACAAGTAACAAATAGATTTTATGAAGTCTGAAATCGAAACCCAATGTGATAAAGGTGGTACGGTTTGGAAACATACTCGTATTTGGAGATCAACTCTTCAAGCACCTTCGATGAAATACCTGGCTTGAATTTGGGTAGCATGCAGCGTCTTCGTTACTGATTGGTGCTCCGCATGCAGTACATGTTGTTTTTTCATCAATTTGAATATGTAGCTGAGCAGCTTTCAGCGCTTCTTTTGAGAGTGCTTTTAGCGCCTGTGCCGTAGCCGGAAAAATGTCACTTTTGTGAGTTTGAAGTTTCCGTTGGACTTGATTCAATAGATGGAAAGATTTGAATGGACATTGTTCTGTGCCAAATTGTCGATAAATACCTTTTTCTTCAGTTGCTGACAGTGAGATCGGTCTTTTGTTGATAATACGGTACCTTCTGCGAAACAAAGAATTGACGATAATGACCATTCCTTCGGGATATTTTGCATTATTTCAGTTCCATTTGAGGTGAAACTGGGTGTGTTCAGTAAATTGGTTATACGTGATCCAAATTCCGGCTGAGACCTATATACACATTATATATACACATTAATATATATATATATTAATATATATATATATATATATATATATATAGAGCAGAGAAACTCTGAGTTGATTGACAACTTTTAAAATTTTAAAGAAAAGCGAGTTCACTTAAGAATAAAGTAAGAGCAGGTTGATATAACACTATCAAATAAAGCTAAACAGGAACTAAAGCTTACGCGACATTTCGTAGATAGAACTTCAGAAGTGTCAATCTCAAAACGTGCTCCGATGTATCTGTGTAAATACAGAATAATTCGGCTGCATCGTAATCTTTGTGGTCATTGAGTAATTTTTCCAGGCATTCAATAGAACCTTTGTCCTAACGATTGTTTAAGAAATTAGGAATTTTCCATTATATCTACAGTCAACCAAAAATTTGGAAAATCATGTTTGAATGTGTCATTCATTTTTTCTGTTTTATCTGTACAATGAGGAAAAAAAAAACCACTTCCTTGGGATACATGCAAGAAAAGTGGGTTTACCACTTCATATGATATTATCTTTCTTAAGTCAATACCGCTTGTGACTAAAGCAGTTTTAAATCATAAAGCTACCTTAACACCCTCAAGCAGGGTTAGTTCGACAGCAAAGTGCGGATAACTTTTAAGAACCGCGCACGTGTCCAATAAATTTAGCTTATTTGGCTGAAGAAGGAAGGTACGTAGCTTTCTCCTGCATGATTTTTCGCTTTCTCCACCTTCGCCCAATAACGCGTTGATTTCGTCTACGTACATTGAAAATAACATTGAATGGAATTCGATATTCTGAAAAAATAAAGGATTTCAATGCATCGTCACGATAATATGAACCCTTTACTTCTGTCTCTAACCTACTTGATCAATAACTTCTCAGCGGAATACGGTCCTCTATATACAAAACAAAATGTCCAGTAACCTAGAACGTTTGTAAACAACGCACGGCGTAAAAAAGTGAATTTGGAACTATAATCCGAACTTCGAGTCATTTATCACCAGATCGATATCACTGGTGACCATTTATAAAAATATTGATGTGGTGAAATATTCGAAGTTATAAGAATACTCAACAGAGGATGAAACCAAACAATGTGAAGTCGGAACTGTATTTTTAAATATTAAAGGTAGGTACTTGGAGGGATGTAATTCCTTCAAGATATTTGATAAGCGTGTTCCGCTTTCGTTGCAAGATTCGTACAATTTTCCTGTGGTCTAATTTGACCGGACATCTTCTCAGACCGTCGATTACATCATCCTGGCGAACTTCGAGCAAAAATTCAACCCAACCTAATATCGTTCGTTCTGAATTAAATCTGCAAATTTGGTGAGAATCTCTTTCACTTCAAGACATTGAGAAAATGTACAAGAGCGTTGGAAATATTTGGAAGCCCATGGAGGCTGGTATTATCAGAATCCACCTAGGAATTTGCTTCAAAGCCATGTACTTTTAGTCAGAGATCTGTCTAACATACGATGCTAACCAATTACCTTGGAAAGAACTGCAGACACAATTTGGCAATTCCATCATCCCAAAGATTCTCATTATATAATTCTTGACTTATTGCAAGTGCGTTATCAAAATCTAAGAGGCAAAATGCAATGGTAATAAGGAATTTCCGGTGCTTATGTTTCCGCATCCATTCATTGCAGTCGTCAAATGTGCAATGAAGATTTAATGACATATCCTCAGCATCTAGTGCGTCTTGTCGTAGTGATATCAATCTTAGTAATAGAGCGTCAATATCCTGAAGAGCTTATTTGCAAATTTTGAGTGGAAGGTGTAATATTTACAAGACGTGGAATTACTGCAGTCTATCATGCTAAGATTTACGTTCACTCGATAATTTACCAGTATTTTATTGAAAAAACAAAAAGTTGGATTGCAAACCGCCATTTTTTAATTGGAGTTCTGATCTAAACCAGAAAACCCAATAAGTAGTTTCCTCCAGATCCCAAAAAACTGTCACATATTCAAAATGGTTTTGATCATATAGCAAGTAAAAAAGCATATGACCTTTCATTAAACTGCAAGGAAACTAAATCTAACTATCCAACTTCTAGAGCTTTACGCTCAGAAAATAATACCCACTTTTTTCGATATTTATGTTTTTAAACATTTTAGTTCCACTATATCAGCTAAAGAACCAGCAATTGTTTACAAAAAAATAGTGAAGTAAAAAAGAATATAATCTTCCATTAAATTGTCGGGAGGGAAACTAACAGTAACTATTCAACTCCTTGAAATTCTGACTTTCAACTCTGAATAATGAAGATGGTAGTCCAAATTCAATGCGGTCTGCGAATATTACTTTCAGAAATGGTTAAGAAAGTACCCGACGAAATCCAGCGGTCCAATGAAATTTTCTGGTCGTTCTCAAATAATGTTCCAAAAAAGTTATAAGTTGAACGGATCCTTCCATAACGCAATCATCGGAAGCTTCTTTTGATGACTCTGTGATCTCCTTGCTTAGCTCTGATCGAAACCCTGATGGGAACGGAAGCAAAAATTCAAATGATATCAAAACCTGCAAAACAAAAATTGTCACGCATAGAACAGGAACAGAGAAAAATTATGTTTAAAAAAAAAATTTGTTTGGATAAGAATTTGAAACTCATTACCGCACGAGGATCTAATTCGGATAACACAGCCAAACCGTAAAATTTTTCAAATTCTTCCCGTTTGAAAAGCATTAAGGCCACTTTCTGTTTTAACTCATTGAATTTCTGAAAATTGCAATATTTCCTGTTTCATCAAAAACTTGTAACAAGAAATATTTCTTATGCGAAAATCATCATTGAATATCTCAGCTTTACCAGTATTTCTGCTTCGTCATACTGCCCATTGGAAACAGCATTTTCAGCAAATCTCAATGCTTCATCCAACTCTCCACTATCGGCAAGAGCTTCTGACCTTAAAAAAAAAAAAAACTTTAGTACAGACATTATTTTTTCGTAGATTTCCTTACGCTCTGAATTTTAACTCGGAACATCTTAAGCTGAACCATGTGACAATCTCTGGCCTGAGAATAAAAAAAAACAATTTTCTGACCAAACTCAACTTACCCTATCAAGCCACGATATTTCTTCCAGATGACTTATATTCTCGCTACTGCAAACATACAATTGTCCATCAATACACTCCAATAACGTTCCAGTAGTGAAGGGCCACCTTTGCAGAACAACTGACTGTTCGGAACTGAAAATACTAGCAAAACCTATCAAGTACTTTGTATTAAATAACTGTCAAATGGACCTGAAACTCTCATTGAAAAATTTTATCAAGTTCAATTCTTAGAAAAACCTGTAAACGGTAATCGATGACGCTGTTAGAACAAAGACATGTGGTGAACGATAAGCAAATGATACGATAGAAGTCAGACCCCAGAATAACGGTGGTCGCGATGAAACACCTTCTGATGTTGCGAAAACGCCTAAGCCTTGCATACCATTCACCAGAAATTCCTCCTGAAACCGATGACACGTGTAGTAAGGTAAGAGAATGATTTCTCTTGAGGTCCAACTTTTATAAGGTTACTTTAAGCGGAAATTTACTAACCGAATCTATGTTTATAATGATAGGAAGTATAGCTTGTGAGTCGTACGGAAACAACGACAGAGTTTTGTTTTCCAGGATATTATAGACAAAATAAGCATTGGGCAGAGCATAGCATATGCCATATTTATTATACGACAAAGCAACCACATTGTCTTCAGTTCGTATCTCTTGTTGAATTACCAAATTATCTGCCTTACTTTCACAAACTAGAATGTAACGATTGTTCGTAACTAAAGCAAACTGTAAGGCAAATGGATCTGCTACTACTGGATCCTTATTCAGTGCCAAATGAGCTATGTTCGACGCTGCGCTTGAGCTAATTGGCTGAAAACTATTCAAATTTAGACCAATTTTAACTTCAGTTAAGTGAAACTGAACTCAATTCAATATTTACATGAATAGGGAAGGGGATTGGAACTCTCGTAATTAGTAAGTACACAGAGTAACGAATACCTATTATGGGTATAAGGCTGTGCAAACTATTGAAATCTAACGGTGGCTTTAGCCAATGTTAATTTGAAAATCCAAAAAAAACTGTTACATGAGATGTGTGAAGAACGTTTAGTGCTTAGTAATGACAAAGTATTAACAGAAAATACAGAGTCTCTGTCCAAAACAAAATAATTTTCCGCGAGTTTCCATTCCTTTCCCTCCCCTTACCAAAAAAAAAAATTTTCAACGAAAGAAAATGTCGTTATTACCTTCAATGTCTTTATTTCTATATTAAAGATGGTGGACGCTGACAGAACAATAAGATAATCAAGTGCTGTGGCAGCCACTATTCGTGCAATGGGAGCATTCTAAAAATATCATTCGAGAAGGCCTAAACTCCACACACTTTGAAAAATTTTCCGCATCTTTTCTGAATCTCGAAAATTCTTTAAAATCCTTACCGTTGAAAGTTGCAACGCATTAATCACATTCTTTGTAGAAAGATTCACAAGCAAAATGCGTCCCTGTGAAGTACCAACAAATAGCGCTCTTGATGTTCCATCAACACAAGTTACCTGATATTAGTTTACAGGACGTAACAATAACACTTCAAGGATACAACTATACGTAATTCATAACTCAATACAAACCTTTTCACTCGGTGCAAAAACCGAAACCGTTTCAAAAACATGAATCAGTCGATAATATTCATCCACCATATCGGAACTATTAAGAAATCGCTGAAAATTATATCTAATGGCCAAGCTTCGGTATGAAGATCGATATGCGATCATATGAAATACTTATTCACGAAAAAGCCGTTTGAAATTCTCATATCACTATAAAATGAAAAAAATTTATTTAAAATAGGTACAGCTCTATGGAAAGAGAACAAATTTGAGAAAAGCAAGACTGAAAATGAAACATAAGAAACTCTGGAAAACGCAATACCTAGCAGCAGAAAAAATCTTCAAATAACAAAAAAAAAACTAAAATATCAACTTAACCTTCATATTTCTTTATACCTGCTCAAAATTCATAATGCACATACAAATGCGTACAGCGTACTTCCACTCCATTTTATTAATTGAATTGCAACGATAAATACAACGCCAACTATTTATGGGAATCATAGGATTTTTCGTACTTCACTAACATTAAAAAACAAAAATAGTGTGCTAACATGAAACAAAAATTAAGATGAGACTAAAATGTCAAGAAATTCAAAATCCCAAAATGAAACAACATAAAGCGAAGAGAACCCATATGAATGAGGATATAACAGCCAAACGAAGAAAGACAACAGATTAATGTAGTTACCAGAAACTTAAAAACGGAATGATCACAAAACCCGGATTTGATATGAATTACATGAGAAATAAAGACAAAAGGAAAAGAAACAATGAACTCTACTGAATAGACGAAAGCCTGACTCTTCAGGGATGTGGAACAAGCAACATTATTTAAGAAAACTTTTCAAAATGCATCTTTCATTTGATGGAAGGGACGTACAGCCAAATCCACCGGTAGATGAAAATTATACTTATGAAGACGTTCCAGCAAATGGTAAATGTCCTCACAGCCTGTAAATTACTGTTTATTTAGATGTTTAAATGATAAAACGAAGTTGACTAGTTTTAAAATCCAAACTCATGCGTCTCATCAGAATCTTCGGAGCGTCTATTGCAATCTACTCTTGGTAACAGCAAGGAAGAATACCAGGTTTGATTATCCAAGCGTCTTCAAAACAAAACTCACTTGTCAGCCATCAATTTATTCCGTCTTATTCACCCACTGGATTTGCTAACTACTTTGATCAATTTTTGTTAGGTAGTGTCATCGTAGCACTCCTTAAACTACTGTGCTTCGATATTGCCTAAGCTCCGCTATCTCATTTTCAAGACATTGAGATCCAGTCCATTTTCGTGAGAATCTAACCTTCAATTTTTTGTCGATTTCTTTAAAATTTTGAAACAATCAAATAAATACCTGTTTTAGCTACATAAGACCAAGGTGCAAAACACTGTTCAACAATCTGTTCTGTGCAGAAAATCGTTCGTATCCACGCTGGCAACTTTTTCTCATTTAGTGCCGCGCACATCAGAGCCTTCCACATTGCATCGGGAGAGCGTTTCAGTCGACTGTGAGTTGAAGTAATATTTTCGATAGTTGACAGTAAAAGCTATAAGACATAAATTAAACATTGCGTTTCGAAATATGCCGGTTTTAAAATTAAAGCTTTTTTTTTGAGTGAGAAAATAGTTACAAAATTCTCTGATTTTAAACCACCACCGAACTATTTCAATATAAATGAAATGCAGCTTTCACTTCGAAGTTCAAAGAAAGTGAATTCCAACCTGCTTTGATGTGACACTTCGACCCGCAATCACATCGAGCTGGTAACTTTGTGAAAGACGACGAATGGGTGCATCACAGTATTCACGACCGAACTTCGAATCGTAATAATGTATCACAACATCCCAAACATGTTCCAGCTTTCGCGCTGAATCTTTTTATCCGAAATTCAGGTTATATTAGATAAATTAAATTCAAATAATTCAATGCATCAGCTACGAATGATATCCATCATAAAAAGAAGCAGTATCAAGCACCTTAAAAACTTACCACTGGTGTTTTTGGCAGCGCGTGAACTTCCAGGATAGCAACCCAAAGATGTGAAATTAACTAAATTTTTGACAACGTTATTCATACCATGTTCCAAAAGACCACGCATGGCTGGACACAGTTGTTTTCTAATGACGGTAACTACTTCCTCTTCGCTCCGTTTGAAAATCTCAATTAAAAAATTACATAAGGTAAGCCATATTATTTAACTCTAAGTTAAGAGTGAAATCTTGTAAAAAACATATGATAAATGGCAAAATAAGTAGCAGATAAATGTCATGCTATAGATTAGAAGGTTGTACTGCAGTAGCTAAATAGACTATCCGAATTTGAAGGATGAATAATTCGGTGTTATTCTCGCTGCCAGTTTATCAAGCATCAAAGCAAATCGTAGTTTACCACCGCCCTCTTATCCTATAGTGTTCCAAAATCTTATAAGCAACTCTTCTTTTAAAATTCATGGAATAGCCTTCACGATGAGAAATGACACCAAATAAAGAACCTCATCACATGATTTATTAAATGACTCAGCATAAGACTTTTCCGTATCCACCGAAAGCAGAAGATACTTCTCCATCACTTGAGTTGTTGCATCAACCGCCAATTCTATCCGTGCTCGCTCATCACTAAAATTATCATACCCGTTGATCACTTCATCATTTGATAGGAAATAAGAACATTACAAATAGTTTTAAAAACACTTGCCCATAATGACTTCCTTGTGGTGTTTGTTTCAGCTGATTACGCTCGAATTTCTGGTTAAACCCTATTAAATTTATGAATGAACCCTTCTTTGACTGTGCAACGGGTAGGGAAGCAACTGAATTAGGCAAGCGCTCGCTGGCTTCCGTCTGCAGAAAACCAATAAATCGTTCAAGATCGACAATCTGTGCTTGCAGTTGCTTCACTAATTGCTCTTTCGCTTTAATTGGATTCACAAGCTAAATGTATATCGATGCAAACATATGTATTGTATAGATCAAAATTTCTTGGAACATATAGGATAACTGTAACACCTTTCCTGTCAGTTCTAAAATCTTGAATCCATGTACACCATTTTCCGTATTACTTGGAAAAAAGTACCTTTTTCAATGCCTCATCAACCTTTTTTTGCAAATCGCTTCGAGACATTCTATCCAGCTCTAGATCTAACTGCACTTTTTCGTGAAGTTTGTCAATAACTGCTTTCTAAAATAGAACACTTCGCAGATCACATTAAAATGAATCCATTTGTTTCATTAACATCGTAACAATAAAAAAAGAAGCTCTACTGCAAGAAGTATAACAGTATTTCCTGGGAAATAAAGCGAAAAACTTAGCCAGTTAACTTATAATGGCCAAACTGAATAAAAGTAGCAAAATATACCTGTCTAGCCATGACTTCGGCGCTTGGAAGGTCACCTTCACCACTTTCATACGCATACTTCTCCAGATCTTCCAGTTGCTGTTTCAAATGAGCGATAAGTATCTTTTGTCGTTCCTTTTGCTGATCCATATCATCTTTTCTGCCATTATCTATCACTGGCGAGCACTTTCGTCTTTCCAATCCCGGTTCAATACAACCACGGAACGCAAAATCTTCCAGTTCTTTTAGTAGTCGCTACAAGTTACTGTTCTACAGAATGCATGAATACTTGGTGATGACAATTTACTGGCATTTCTTCGTATTTACAGCAACGAATAATGTCAAATTCAGGAACATAAATGAAGAAGATTGAGAAAACACGTCTTTTTCAACTACCCCGATCAAAGAAATTTAGAGAAAAGTATAGCTTTAGGAATTTGGAATTCATGAAAAAAAAAACAAAATTACATCTCTTTCAGATGCATCCGCCTTACTGATCTGCTTCAGACGAAACTGTACTTGTGCAAAATGTGTTGATAAAGACAGCAGTGAACTATTTAGGCGTTCCTGCTCTTCTTCAAGTTCCCGAAAACGAATGTGTTCATCTCTGAAATAAACCATCAATGGAGCTCGACTAATTAATTCTCAGTGAAAGTCCAAAATTTTGGAACACAAATAAATATTACGAAATAAAAATTTGCAAGGCGATCAAAATACTGGAAATGACAAAAATCACCATTAAATCAATATTTCACTTATAACGATAGATCAAAATTATTAAAAGTAACGGCTAGAATGTAAAACTCACAACTGTACAGCTTGCAGCTCGTCCGAAAACTCACCGGTAGCAGCCCATCTTTCCATATCAGTCGATTCATCTACAAAAATCCGAAAACGAAACTGAAGGACACGGGAGTTGCTGGCTTTTAGCTATAAGTGAAAATGAAGCAACATGTTTTTAGATAACAATCCTTTGAGACGAATATTAAAATCCGGAGTAATAATGAAACTTGCCATCGGAAGTGCTGGGTACTAATTTATCAGCGAATGTTGAAGGTAACTTATTGATGTCCACAACGTCCTCACCAATCATCATTTTCTTCCTGAAATGAAATATCAATAACTTAAGTATCATCCGGGACCAGAAACACCTTGAAGTCTTTATAAATAATTTGAGATATAACTAATACGAAGATGAAACAACACCATTACCCAAATCCACGACTTCTCTAACCCGCCCTCCTCTAAACACAGCCTAATCTGTAATACAGCTCAGGTATAACACTACCCTCTTTCAGATTACCCACAGCGGTCCTTGGCTCACGTATGGGCTTCGATATGAAACGGATATTTACCAACTATTTGATTGCTCCTGAATTCTTATGGTGTCTCGGTTAGTTTCAAATTTTAGCACAAGAAATTGTGATATTAAAAATATTCATAAAGTGAGTATAGGAGGAAATTGATAGCGTCTCCTGTTTACTTTGGAAAATAAGAAATCAAACGCATTACATCACTTGCGAGATTATTTTAATTTGACAAATCTCGTGTCCGTCAATTACAATCACAACTGGTTATTCATTTTCTTCATCGTTCAATTCCTTCCTTTCTTTTTTCCTCCTCATGCACTGACGGCTTAGTTTGTGTAATTAATTTTGACTAATGTGGACTTTTAATGTCGCAAATTAAATGGAAATTATATACTTTCATTAGAATGGTAAATGTTATACTGAGACTCACACAAACTCACAATTTTTCCAAACGTCAGTGTTTTGATGACATTATGAAATTACAAATAAGGCCGAGGTCAGCAATAGCAAGGAATCTTGTTGATGTGTTTTAGTTTAGAATCGATAAATATCTCAATTCAGAAGCGGTGGCAACTAGGGAAGTCTTGAAAATTTCAAACAGAATAAGGAAACACTGTCATTATCAAAAAGAAACCAGGAAAACTTACCGACAATCGAATTAAATATAATATTTAATAGTCAGTATGATGAACGTTTTCTACAAATAAGTGATTTCATTCGATAAAACTCATCACTCCCCAATTTTATGACCACTTATTTCAGTCAATAGTTGCAGTTAAGCTCTAAAGAAGAAATAATACCGAACCATTAAATAAATGGGATTTCAAATGCTACCCCACTTTAATAAATAGAACTTTGAAATTAGTCTTCAGGAATCAGAAAAAATTTCAGAAACACTCTACCTGCATATTGTTCTACAACAGTGAACACTAGTGATGTAAACTGTTATCGGAAAACATGTTCTTATGTAATCTTGCAAAAAACCTGCACTACAAAACGCTTGCGATATTGAAAGATTTATAAGAATTCTAACTTCTTTAAAATGCAGAAAGTTGACTTCAATTAATAAAATGATATTTCATCTAAATTTGACTGTTTGCTTCGTCGGTGAGTGTGAAATGTGGTAAATTTTTGTACACTTTTTTTTGTTGTAAATAAAACAGTAGTTGAAGTGAGTTAAACACTACCAATTAAATTCAAATGAAGAGTTAAGTTGGAATGTGTCTGATTTCTTGAAATGTTAGAATAAATATATAGAACTGATTGGGGTAACAAAAGATCTTTTTAACAATAAATAATGACGGTTCGTTTGAAGACGTCACATGGCCGAATTACGAAGATTTAGTTGGTAAGATCGATACCAAATGACCTATTTTCCTTGTCTACTGATCGATCCCGAAGAGAACGCAAAAACATGGCATAAGTGGACAAATGGATGCCATAGTTTTGGTCATTTTTTGAGTTGAATTTAAAAAGATTCCAAAAGAAACAAATTTTGAGTTCATCGGACACACAAAATTCTGAAGAAAGCAACTGTGTAGCGTGATGTTGTTTACAAGTAGGTTGAAGTTGTGAGGAGGAAGTCCAATTCGCTTTCGTATAACACTTTTGATGCTTCCATTAAGTATTACGGCGTAAATGTCACCTCGGTGATTTGGCAATTTTACCATGGCAAAAAGTGCAACGCAGAAGAAATTTGTTTTCATAGCTTCTTTATATGCCTTATTCAGATGAAGTAGATATGTGTCGATTTCCTTAAAACTTTGCAAAAGTTTTATTAATTTGCCATGCTCAATCCCTTTGCTGGCATAGTTTTTCAACAATTCAGCAACTGAATAAAAATCGTTCAGACGTAATTAGAACAAGTGAAAATAAACAACAAGTTGTCATCTCACAGCAACCAAGCTACATCTCCTGTCCCTAATCTCTCGTGATATGTGAGCTCCCGATACTGCATGATGGAAGGAAACCAAAGGATGCGTAATCGTCTTTACGCAAATTCCGCCGAGTAGAGCACAACCAATGGTTACGTGGGGGTGTGTCATGCTCGTTATCCAATGGGCGAACAACACACAACGCTCTGTGCGCCAGGAATGCGGAGAGGAGGGGAAAGGTGGGTGGGTAGGCTGTTATCAAAGGGAGGATGGATGGCATGATGACTATGATTAGGTGTCGTGTCGCGTCGAGCTGAACTCATTCGCTGTTTCAGGTCATGTTTAGGTTGGTTGTCGTTCTTAGCCTGTCGCTTCAATTTGTACTACACCCCGTGGCTCAAGATGCAAGCGTAGAGGAGGATGAAGGAGTCCTCATACTTACAAAGGTTAATTCTCATAGAAGTGTTATCTAACAGAGGTTTCTAGTGAATCCTCGCTTCTTATATCACCTATGACCAGCACGAGATTCTCGTCCATCATAATTTTATCAATCAATAGCATTCCAAACTTTTCCGTCTTCTTCTTAGTGTCACATAAGTTTCACATGAAATTAGAGGAGTATGCAATGTTTCAGAACTATTCACTCATTCAAAATGGTTGTAGTAATTAGATTCACAAACACATATATTTTCCAGTGATCGGTATCATTTTTAAGAAGTTATGATGTGTATAAAAAATCAAATTATCATCTTTCTATCTACGCCTTCACATCAGTGAGTGAAATGCAGAAAAATGTATCTGGAACTAGTTCTGTGAGGGAAGTTAGAACTAGGTCCAGCAGGAGGTTGTGATTCAAAGCATTCGTCGTTTGGTCAAGTTTTCAAACCATACGCTTTCTAACAACATTTTCTGCAATGAAATTTTCTTGAGCGTGCTCCTGTTTTCACTTCTCATAAAAGCATTCATTAGTTACGGTTTTTCTTTTGCATTATCATCTGTCTGGTCTACCAGCAAATTTAATAATTTCATATTGTTTTCAACTCCATTGATTTCGTAGTATTAAGCAGCAATGTCCCTTTCTAGTGGAACTTCCAAAACTTTTCATATCCAACAGAAATTTTTAGGATAATTTTGATGACACGGTAGCAGCACATGAGTTTATCCTGGTTGAATTCTATGCACCATGGTGTGGACACTGTAAGGCTTTGGCACCTGAATATGCAAAAGCAGCGCAGTTGCTGAAGAAAGAGGAGAGCCCCATCAAGCTTGCAAAGTGTGACGCCACGGCACACAGCGAGCTTGCTTCAAAATATGAGGTATATTAACCAGTTTGTATATTTTATTTTCGTATTTACTTAGAGTAGCGAAAGCTCCTCCTTCTGACTTTCTATGTTTTAATTGGTGTTGTTTAAGGCCTTTATAAATGAACCTTCGTATACACCCTAAGTTTCATACGAAAGATCAAACTCTGATTATTATTAACTGAGTTATGTAGCGAATTAAGAAAATGGTGCTTATTTTCCGGAATTACAAATTTACAATGTTGTGAGCCACATAAAATAAGTTGTCATTTCAGGTGCGTGGTTATCCGACGCTGAAGTTATTCCGTTCGGGTAAACCGCAGGAATATGGTGGTGGACGAGATGCAGAGTCCATCATTGCTTGGCTAAAAAAGAAGACAGGTCCAGCAGCCAAAACTATACTTTCAGCTGATGATGTGAAGGACTTCCAGGAAAACAACGAAGTGTGCATCATTGGTTATTTTAAGGTAATTTTTGTTTGGAATTTTCTCGCTGATTTGAGGGAATCTGATCGTTAGCTGTTTTGGTGTACCATTTTTGGGATACTTTTCAGGATACTGAAAGCGCGAATGCAAAGGTTTTCCTGGAAGTAGCTGCAGGGTTTGATGATATACCATTCGGTATCACTACTGAAAATGATGCGGCAAAGCAGATTGAACTGAAAAGTGAGGGCGTTGTGTTGTTGAAAAAATTCGACGAAGGACGGGCCGAATTTAGTGAGAAATTAATAGCTGAAACACTTAAAACTTGGATTCAGGTACTTTTTGAATTCTCTGTCAGTTTGAATGGTTTTTCATCCTTTTACATTACAGTTGAATCTATAATAGTTTAAAGAAAGGTCAACAGAAAACTTTTTCTGCTTGGTTCCGCTGTGCTTTTGGAAATGTGCTACTGTGTATATCCGTCTCTTATTTTGTGCACTCTTTTCTTTTCTTTAATCATTTCTTTTGGATCAATAATCATTACCTTAAATGTATTGTTTTACTGTCTTCAACTGACGTTAGTTAATGCTGTTTAAATCATTCCTTTTGGTTCAAAACTACTTATTTTCAGGCTCAAAGATTACCGCTTGTGAGTGAATTCACGCAAGATACTGCACCAGTTATTTTCGGTGGTGACATTAAATCACACAACCTCTTATTCGTTTCAAAAGAAGGCTCAGAATTCGGAAAACTGGAGAAAGAGTTCCGAGCAGCTGCCAAGAAATTCAAGGGCAAGGTTGTTATTCATAACTCTGCTATTGAATTTTTATGGAGTTGCAGTGGCTTTCGACATTATGGAATCACATTTCCAATTGTAATATTTTAAGGCGTTTGGATAACTCGTATGAGTAACGGAAGTCTTTTATAGGTTCTTTTCGTCATAATTAATACAGACGTAGAGGACAATGCTCGTATCCTGGAATTCTTCGGTCTGAAAAAGGAAGATTTAGCAGCACTGAGATTGATCAGTCTGGAAGAAGATATGACTAAATACAAACCCGAATTCAAAGAAATTACAGCGGAAAATATTGTACAGTTCACGGAAATGTATCTTGCTGGTAAACTAAAACCACATCTGATGACTCAGGATATTCCTGGTGACTGGGATAAGAATCCAGTAAAGGTACTAGTTGGAAAGAACTTTGACGATGTCGCAAAGGATGCTAAAAAGAACGTCATTGTGTTGTTCTGTAAGTCTTTCGTTTAGAGATTATAATATGGATTGATCATCTTGGTGTCAAAATGGGTGGTCTCTTTTCATCGCTAAAATAATATATTAAGGTTTTCATATTTTGATTTCGAATCCTTATAGCATTCTTGACTTGCCGGTAGGGTTTGGAAGTTATGTAGAGAGAGTAGCATGAAGTTTCCCATGAATCCAACAGAGTTTCATGAACTATTAGATAGCTTTGCTTCTCATTTCGTTGCAAGCAAAATTTTCGTAATGTAATTAATTTAAATTCTTTTGATCCGTGCGTCCTGTAGTTCCTCTTTTGATTATCTGATGATTAGATTTTATTTTGCACAGTTCTATTATAAAAATAGAATTGCAGATGCTCCATGGTGTGGACATTGCAAACAGCTGATGCCGACATGGGATAAATTAGGTGAAAAATATAAGGATCATGACAGTATACTGATCGCTAAAATGGATGCGACAGCAAATGAAGTGGAAGATGTTAAAGTGCAGTCATTCCCAACAATTAAATTTTTCCCTGCTAGTTCTAATAAGGTAAGTTTTTTCTTACAGATTTCATGGAGCTTTCTAATACTTTTAAGATGGAGAAGTGTATTTAGGTCTTTGATGCCACGAATGCACAGAATTTACCGATCTCACGACTGCCTATATTTCCAAAATAATTTTCTAAAATCACAAATCCAACAAGCGAGCGAAGCCTCCACACCATTAATCAAAACTAAAGTTGTTAACTTGGTGCTGCAACGACAAAAGTTGAAACAAATGATCCAGTCATGAGGTCGATAGATTCTGCGCATTCATCTTAGTGCGCAGTTCTATGTATATATTCTCGTAGACTTTGTAGAAGAAATGTTTTGTAAAAATTACAATCAAAGGAGTTTGGAAAGAGCACTGATTTAGATTTTTGATTTGTGAATGTTACCTCGGTAAAGTGTTTTTGAAGGGCAGTAATAAAATAAACTTTCTTGTACTTATTGCAGATTATTGACTTTACTGGTGAAAGGACATTGGAAGGGCTGACGAAATTTCTGGAAAGCGGAGGTAAAGATGGTGCTGGTTTATCAGACCAAGAGAAGGCAGAGGCTGAAGCAGAAAATGAAGATGAAGAAGCACAACATACTGAACTGTAATATCGGCTTAGAAACCTCAGATTTGAATAGTGCTGTTAGATGGGAAAAGTCATCACTAAACCAAAGGAGGGTACTACTCCAACTAAACAAATAGTTGAAAGGTTATGAGGTCTTGGAAGATAACATGCTGATACTCTTGACGTTTACTGTCTGACGACAATTTTCTCCTCGTTATTTTTTCTCGGGATCCATATTTTGCATATGTGTTGTTATTTTTGATGGTGATTATGAAGGAAGATAAAAATGATGAAATGCAAAGGATTTCATTCTCCCTCTTCCTTTTTTTGAAATATGTTTTGTTATTCATCATTTTGAAGGGAGTATTATGCCTGTATAACTATAACTAGTTATTGTAATTTTTATAACTAGTTATTGTAATTGTTGGTTTTCATAAAATTTGGTGTGTCTTTTGTTATATTTTTTTCTGTTTGTGTCGGCAGATTTTGGATGTGTTTCTAAATTAGTAAAATAAGATTGTAAAACTAAAGATAAAATCATTTGCAAAGGAGCATGATTTAACTATCACACTGCTTTTCGTGTATGGGTTTGAAGCCGGAGTTGTGACATTGGTTATTTGCAGATTCTTGGCTCACTGTAAAGTACTTGCATTTTCGTTTTGCTGGCTAATTAGGAGTTGGGCTTTGTTTTATTTTTTCCCCACCAACTGAAACCTATTTCCCTAGTCCCGGTTAGACGAGAGTTCTTGTAGTTCTTTAATTATGGTCAGTTGGGCGGAAGCCATCTTAATATCCACAAATTATATGTAACGATGTCAGGCTCTAGAGTAGGGAGGCTTTGAAAAGAAAGGTGGAAGGGACTGCGCCGACCTGTCATTTTACCAGTACAATTTTATGGATTTTCTGAATCAGTAGAGAGATGGCAGGTAAGGGAAATAATGAAGTGGATTATTCCGAACCGGAGAAGGGAGGATGTCCAGCTGGCCTTTGGAATTTACATTCGTTGCGGTTCTAGCTTGAAAACCAGGAGTTTCGCAGCGACTAGCAAGTTCCGCAATTTAGTGGAAAAAGAACAAGAATGCCACTTTTGGAAAATGATAGAAGCGATTAGTCTAGCCTAAATTCCAACCATTTGATGTTAAGTACTACACAGTGAATACAAATACACCACCTTTATATAGGGACTGTTTATAACCAGAAAACTAGAAAGTGGAACTGAATGGTACTGCAAAATGAGAGCAGAAACAACGAATGATCCACGAAAAGATTCTCTTAGGTCTTTTGGGCATCTACAAACTATTTTTGCCCTAGAACTCTGAACTTCTTCGAGGAAGTTCTAGAGAGCATGTTTTGAAGCGGATATATCCAGATATGCACTGACGGAACTTTTCGATTTGATCCCCAAGCGACTTTTTTTTAAATCTAAAAATTTCAACAAATGCATTTACATTCAGATACATTGAAGAAATATTAAATCCAAGTTACGACAAAATATGACGAATATAAATAAAAAATAGCAAAGTAGTACATACTTCCCTCGACTGTTAGCTTAACCAGCCACAAGCATTTGAAGCATTGAAAAGTATTAGATTGATAAACAGATGTACGTAAGACACTGTTCATGTAACTATTTCTGTTTGTGCAAGCAATCTGAGCAGGAAAAAAGTTACTATGAATCAAGGGTAAAAAATTATACAAATCATCGCTGACAACATTCAGCTTGTACATTATATAATTGGCAATATGAACAAAAAAATACGCACGAAAATAGAGAAACAAACTAATGCAACAACGCAGCTCAGCAATAAAAAACTTGCTAAATCTGTTAAAAGTAACAATATAGTGTAGCATGAGCAAGCAAATTAATTAGTATTTGAAAGGAAAGAAGTAACGAAGTGAAAACATGGACGTGAGACCAAGTACCGTAAAGTATACCCAAAAGTCATTATTATATTACATATTTAACATTAAAATAGTTAATTCCCCGGTCATGAAAGTGAGGTGGCCAATAACGAAAGGCAATCAAGCCCACTGCAAAAGATCGTTGCAGTGAAAACAAAAGCTGCTTATTCCCCCCAATCTTTTGCAATTTCTAAACTCCACGTCCAAGATATCCAATCATGTCCATCATCATCGCATACCTGCGACTTCACCTTGTAAGTTCCACGGTGCAGTATACCTGCAAATGCAATACTATAACTTGGTAAAACTAACTCGTGATAAAACCACTTTCATAAAACTAAATGAACAGCTAAAGTTATGTAGATGGCAAAACCTGCTGCAACATCTCCCGGTACTTGAGAAATGTAAGAAAATTAACCAGAAGGGGCTTCATCTAATGGTGTAATAAATGACTGCATTTCCATTTTCGGCGCATATGAACCCATCATAAACGTTTCTCTATCAACTGAAAAGACTGATGTAGAGAAGCATGCTTTGAACGAGTTTCATTTTTTTAAAAGTATCTTCTCCGTTGAATGTCTCACTCATCACTAAGAATACTAAAGTAACTTTCCATTCGTGAATATATTATACTATAATGAATCACGAAATAAGACTTAGAAACTTTATTTGTGTCATTTCTCAACAAGTAATACCAAAACTTTAACATGTTTATGCAAAACAGAAAATTCTCACACCTGTTATGGAATGACGCGTGACCTTCTGTATGTATTTTAAACCAGTACAAATCTCTCTTTGTACATGGAAATCAAAACGAATCCTGTATGCGGCTCCTTCCTTTATCACGAATGATGCCTCATTTAAATGTTCTGCAATTTCATTCAAACCCTGACGCTTCCTCCGTTTGAATGGAAAGTACTTTAGCAACAATTCGAAAATTACTTCGCAAGTAATTCTATACTGCTAATCCGGGTATTTCAAATAACATATGATAGTTGTCCGTTCCAAATGAGAAGAAAAACAATTACAAAACGGCAAAAATTTACCTTTATCAAGATGCATTGTGATATCCGGACGACCTTCGACAACCAACGTGATGGAACGTACAAGAACATTGCGAGGATCGGTTGAATCGACAATTACTTGCTCAGATTTCGCTTGGCCCAGAAGTGCCTGTTTATAACTGCAAGTCAGCAAATAAGACCTGTTTTCGTTTTTCAAACATAGGAATTGTGAAGGAGCCGCATCTTCGTTAAAAACTTTAAATCAACTGTACTAAGTTTCCATACCATTGAAATATACCTTAAAAAGTGAGGCATACAGTTTTCCTTTGCTCTACATCCAGTTCAAGACTTTTTGACTATTTCAGGTTGATGCACACATTAGTTTGGGTAATTTTGTAAGGGACTGCAATGCCGGAATATTATTCAGCTTTGCACTACTGCTCTGATGAAGCACTTTGTTTTTCGAAAAGAATGGAACGATTTCCAAATCAGGTAATTACCCACCGATTTAAACTTTCATCATTAGCATCAGTTGCAATAATCTCAGAAACAGACTTCTGCGGAGGTGGCACGTAATTTTCCTGTGCGCTGTCCAGCTTCAAATTCTGCATTTCCTTCACATCCATTTGGTGCCTACAACTTGCTACAGAATTCCATCAAATTATTAATTAAACAACTACAATGTGAACCATAAACGAAATGAAACGTAAAGTTAAAAGATGAATAGAAGCAATAAAACGAGTGCAAAAGTTAAATAATGATCAGTTTCAATGTACGTAAACCTTTTTCAAATCAAGAAGCAATCAAGTCCCACGCTGGCTTCTATCAGTGCTACGAATACCGCTCAACGGACAGATATACTTTGAAGCCCTAACCCTTACCTCAATTTCCTGTACACCGTGGTAAATGCTTTAACTAATGCCTATGGAAAGAGCAGCGAGATGACACGTCATCAGCATGAGATGAAAAATGAAACTCATAGAAGTTCTTATTAATACACGCTACAAATCTCTATCCTTCTCAGCCGTTTACCATTTCATTATAATGGCAATATGTGGGACAGTAAAAACATCTGTTATCCAACTGCCGAAATTCCCAAAGTGCGGATATCACATAACTTCACTACCCATATATTAATGCTTGCTCTTCAAACCAATCGATAATCTTAAGTTAAATAAGATTTGCATGAAGTGCAGTTACCTGCATAAATGTTAAATGAGGTGCAGTCATGAAGTGCAGTCACCTGCATGAAATCCAGGTCACCTGCATAATTGCCAAATACACTGGGACACGTATAGAGCTCAACACCATAAGTGCACACAAGGACATTTAACACGATGCATCTTCCACCTAAGCCGAATAAATGTAGCTTTTAAAATATTAATTGTAATCTACTTGCTGGCCTGATTTTTACTAGTTTCGATCCTTGCACTATCCAAAAAACAGTTCCCTGTTCAGCCCACCCAACAATTCACAATAAAATGAAACTGCGTTATCCCTTACTTCTTCGAGTCTTTACCTAGCGCTTGCCGTGAACCTAATGATTGGCATGTTAGCTAAACTTTCCACTTCTTAATTCTAACTTGGGCGATATGAAATTTTATGGTTAATACTATCTGCAGTGGAAGAGAAAGTGCACAGGCTCTCATACCTAAATCTTTCACCTTCAGTGACTTCAAATGAGCAACTTTATTATCCACCTATGAGAATGCTATCTGCGCTCTTCATTCACATTCTGGATCATCGCATCTCCTGACTAGGACAACAATATGACTTGAGGGGCGATGAAAATTATTGCAAGTACGTGTGAGAGCTATTTCGTACTGGTCGTGCAACAATGACTTTGTAAACAGCCAACAAAAGGTGCAAATTCCCCAGAGATAGAGAAATACGGCCCGTACGGGATATTTCGCGCACGCGGTGGAAATGGTGCTCATTGCTCTTGCATTTTGGATTTCATGTGGTTCTTCCGTATGCAGTAGTTGAGCTTCTGTGAGTCTGAGTTATCCCGGAAGTCGAGGAACTCGTATAAGCTCTCTGTCCATTATTTTGAATGCAATGATGATGTACGTGTTTAGCTGCATGCATGATACGAGGTGCTTCCTTACAGACTGCTAATTTCAGCTTGTTTTCAAATAGTTTCCAACTTGGATGTTGCTGTATTTACCACTTTGTCGTCGCACCATTTCTATCACTTCCTTGAGGCTTTCGTCGGCAGTTCCTCACGGTGCTCATGGTGAAGAGAATATTGAAAGGAAGCCAGCAGATTACAGGTCAGTTCATCTTCATTAAGGATGTTGTAGTTTGTCATTTATTAGCACTGGAGAATACAAAAGGCTTCGGTAGGTGTTGTAGAATTTATTTCCTGTTACCCTGGAACCATTGTTGAAATTCAAAAAGGTCTCATTCAATTATGCACTTTAGACTACTTGTCTGTTAAGATGATAATAGAAACATCCAAGGCAGTCGCAGAACTAGGACAAATAATATTCTCTCTTTTGTTATAAAAATATTTAACAGTGGATATGGTGTTGTATTGTTTGTTTTCTTGGTTAGTTAGAAATGCTGTTGGTCAAAATACTTCACTGGGATTCTGAAAAAACCTCAGTTGGTTTTTGAGTACTTGGCGAAAAGGAAAAGCTCTCGTAAAGATCAAACTGCAATCCTTGGCGTACCTGCAAGGATGGGATGCAATCTAGTGAAGAATAATAATGTGTGACGTTGAATGCTTATCAGATATATTTCTAGCCTTTTTAAATTTAATTGGTTACAAACAAAATCTGCGAACTTTTCGGTAAAGAAATGTATTCATTGCTCACAAAAATCGTTCCGTTAAGTGTAATTTTGTGGTAGTAAATTTATAGATCCTTGTATTTTATGACTGTTATAGCATAATTTCTGTTCGGACACTTTTCAATACGTATTTTAGACCTGGTTCCGACTCTTATGCGTATGAAAATCCATGGCCGAAATTAAATGGTAGTCGTCTGGATTGGCTATTTGGTGATGGCTGGAGAAGACCACTGGCAAAAGATCAGGGCGGTCAGATTGTTGGTTTTGATAATTATTTGGTTTCGGAATACTTTCTTTCGAGTCAGATAAAATTCCAAAATTTTCACTAATATTGGCTCAATTTGTCTCCAAGTTAATTTACAGCGTCGTAACTGGATTTGGTTTGGTTTGTCTCCTTATGATGAACATGCTGATTGGTTGAAATTTCATCAATACATGTTTGTTTTGTTAACGATAATGGTTAGTTGGGTGACGCTGTACATTCTTTATGCTGCTCCTGATTGGTTTTGTTTTTTTTTTTTTTGTTTTTTGAACATTTCTTTCAATTTCTTCTGCTACTTTACTTTATTAATAAGCATCTCAGTAGTACTTACCTGTTCAGGAAGAAGGTTCTTGGGAATCTCCCTCTGCTCGGATATTTGTGCTTCATAAATAACCTTCAAACTAGGCTGATTATGTCAGCATACTGTGATAGTGGCCTTCTTTTCTGCGTCTTCTGTTTATTTCAAGTACATATCAGACAGTTCTTAAATGTATAATTAGGAGTACTTCAAGTTATATTACTCTTCATGAAACGATAGTTTGCTTTGCTTATAAGTCTGTTCCTCTTACTGTTTCTCGAAAGGTACCAGTAATTTATTTGAGAAAAGTCAAGGCTCCAAATATTAAATGACTCACACGCAGATTTCTCGGGAAACGAAAAGTTTTTGTGATATTAGAAAAGCTTTTTACAAGTTTTTGAAAGAGCTGTATCTTGTTCTGATATGTAACGGCAATAGTTATAATTTGTTGCAGGCCACAAGCGAGAGATTGGGCATATCGAGAGGCTCATTTGGAAATGGCGCGAAGGGAAAAAGCAGGCTTACCATATATCAGCAAAGACTTAGTTCGATCAGACAAAATTTTCCTTCCATCGGATGAGGAACTTCAGAACTTCGAAATTACCATTTAGATAATTTTGGTTATTGTAAATATGCCTTAATTTTAGGAATGACCCAATAGTTTGTTGCATTCATTTCACCAAATTACTAAAGCATTCAATGGAATGAAATGTTACATTCAAAGTTTTTGAAGATGTCCATGTTAACGATCCATCTATGTTAATCTGTAATACATACATCTGATGCCTCTGTTGAAATATTCTATCCTTGATTTCATGTGGGAACATTAGATTAACTATGACTTCGAACACTATATAAAAATTCGACTCGAAAAATCAAATCCTTAAATCTTTGAACTGAGATATCTTTCTTTTTCAAAATCTCGTTGGCTGAATATCACTGTTTATTTTGCAGTTAAATGTAACATGTGTTTAATCTGTTAGAGGATGCAGTATCTTAGAGAAAAGTGTTATAGACTCGTAACTTATGTGTTTCTGAGACACAATGTATTTAGCACCGAACATGGATTAAACGGATGTGATGTTGTTGCCTAAATTAAATGAATGACAAAGCAATTTTATATCTCTCGGGAACTGTGCCATTCATTTCAATAGGAAGATAAAGGACATAAGAATCATCTCCAAGCTCTGCGTTTGTTCGTTTGGCTTCCTTGTCTCATTTCTTCATGGACGCTGCTCCTGTTCATAGAGCTGGTCGTTGCTTGCAGGAATCCAGCTACAAAACAGATTTTCATGGGCTTGCATATGTTGAATATGTCCTTCAGAAACCTGCATTTTAGACGAAGAGATTAATGAGTGGTTTAGAAACAGAGTTATGGAAGTAGAGAAGTTTAATGAAACGAACATCTTTCGAAGACTGGTTTTCTATTGATGGAAAGTTGGGCGGCTAATTTCGATAGTTCCAGTTTTATCGGTTCGCCACTTGCTCTGGTTAATAATCCTTCGGGATACTTATGTCTCCAGCTGTCCAAATCTTGAAAATGTAATTCGAGAGGGAAAAAGGGAATTAAGTTCTTTTTCATGTCGAAACATTTTACTTCCTCCACATATCATTTACTGGAGTTACCTGAGCTTTTCTCGTATCAAAAAATGTTTCAGATACTATACCTCCTCTTAACAGCACAGCATTGTATCCCCTGTCACAAAACGTTGACACAACTTGGCCAGCTCCGTAAACCTGACCACAGACAATTAATGTTCCCTGTGCACCTACTCTCTTCATTGATTCTGTTTCATACTGTTCACGGGACAGAAGGATTCGTGGGTAGTGTTCAGCTACAAATTTTCAGATTTTTAAAAATTACATATAGTCGCTTTTGGACAAATGAAATGCATGCCAAATATTATAACAAACCTCCGATAATGTGTCCCTTGACGAACTGTTCTTCTGGCCGAACATCTAGAATGGCAAGTGGTTTCGTTGCTAGTGCTTTCTCATCAGTCAATATAGCAACCTGGAAACACTCCTCAGTGAACAAAAGATTTTTGGAATATTCCGGTCACTATAGTTTTGGTGCCAAAAGAAATATGAAGGGGTCATACAACAAGGTTATCAGCTGAAGTTTTAACAAATTGTCGCTTTCAATTTCGGGTAAACTTACAAGTCTGTCAATTGAAATGGCAGGTAAAGGTACAGCAATAAACATGTATGTAGAAGCAGGAAATAGCAGCCTAGGTTTGAACCCTGATAGAGAAGTCGTTGCCTCAGCAACAGCTAATTGTCTCAGTTTCTGTAGTCTTCATAAATTTGGTTTTGGAATGAAAAATCATTTCTCGGGAATTTTTACTCTTTTGACTAGACGTCCAGCTGGCAAGTGGTTTCCTTGGAAAAAGGTTCTGACACAGACAAGTGGACGCCCGCAACGAGAAGTACTGAAGAATTTCTAGAACTTACTAAACAAGGGTATAACGCTTCGAAAGTCAGATTTCACATAAATAAAGTCCAAAGTAATTGTTTTCTGAAAGATGCAACCGCTATCAAAAAGAATTCTAAATCAAACACTTCCGAATAACTTGCTGTGTTCAAGATTCGGTTCTATTTCTTGTGAACGATAGGAAGTGTAATACAACTTATATTTTACCAGTGCATTTGATAAAAGATACAGCGGAATAAGAAAATATGATTATAAAACATCGAGATTACATATTCGTCAGTTACAATGCTGTTTCAAAACATGGAAGATGACCTCATCCTGAACCATCGATAGCAACAAGAGGACCATTTGTATAGTGCGCACTCCGCAATGTAACTGCAACCATTTAGCATATCCTAATAAAAACTAGCAGATTTTTAGAAGTAAAAGGTTTTGTTTTATTCGCACGAGATATTTACGGAATCTTGTGACCAACATTCTTCATGAGCCTTCTGATTAACATGTATATTAAATGGTGTCGAAGTACTGCAAAGTTATTAACATTTTAACCCCTGTAGAAGTACTGCAAAGTTATTGATAACAATATAATTCTACAAATCAAAGCTTACCGATGAAAATATAAAGAAGTAAACAAGTATTGTAGGAAGAAGAAAAAGTAGTATGATGAAAAATAAAGTAGCTATGAACAGCTGTCTCGCGTCCAATTTTACTGAATCAACCCTTTCACGTAATGGATTATACTTTCGTCCACGAAATAATCTCCAAAGTGATTTTATTGACATCATTGATATTGTGGCTAACCTGGAAGAACTCTTGGGTGGGAATAAAGTAATACAGTTTTTAAGTTCTGACGAAAATGCTCACTTTCAAATACTGTACGAAATAAGGATAGTACTAGCTTGAAAGCGTAAATATGAAAGCAGTATATATGCACGGTAAGTAGCCGAAGGAGATCAGATAAAGCAGCAAAAAAAACGGATACGCCGAAAAAACACGACAAAGATATGAAACCAAATCCAACGTAAACACTTGCCACTGATAAATAAGCTGAAAAGAAGTGTGTAAACTTGCTGAGAAGTCGTACCATCATTTGAACTTAATGATATAATCAGAATTCTTTTTGGAATTCGAATTTCCTTTTGAGATTGCATGTATAAGCATACAAATAGAAAAAGTAAAGTCACTGACCCGAAGTTAATTTTAACTTACTTTGCCATAAATAGATATGGTAGACAAAGAACTGCGATAATATGGCATTCAAATGAGTATTTAATTTCAAGCCAGCAGGATAAGTTGTGAGCCAGTGTATCAGCTAAAATCCAGAAGCATTATTTGAATAATTAGGAATTCCCTGCCCAAGATATTTTCCTCACCAGTTACTGCGCTACTTGAGTGATCTACAGATCTAAATGAAAACACAACCTCCTCTAGATTCGTAATCATCATAGCAAGTCCATCCCAAATATAACCAGAGAAGAAATCGACTTCCGTCAATTCTTTCCAAACGATTACACCAAGTGCAGTGTCCAGGATTTGACGCTGTGTTCTGAAGAATCTTTTATATTGTATGCTGATGTAGCTCACATAGATTAATCCGGAACGTTTGCAAAAAAACCGACCGACATGAACCTTTCCATTTGCATTGCATTCGGGACACAACGGCAGAATACTTTGCAAATGACGAGATTAGAACGGATAATTGATACAACGGGGCAGACATTGTTGCAAACACCGTTTTCGTTCAACAGTACCTTGTTCCGCACAGTTCATTCGCCGCTTCGAATCTTGATTTCTTAAAGCAATCAGAAACAACGAAAAGTCATTACACGATATCAAGACCTCAACCTCCGATAAAAACTAGGAGTATTATGCCAAGCATGTTCCGATAACTACCCAATGTACCCATGTACAATACCAGCGTAGTAACGCTAAGCTGCCAAATTCGTAAACATTAAGTTAAAGCAGTTATACATAAACTATTCATTTCTCAGAAGTAGTCATATTGTAAATCTTATTCAACGCTTATTCTAACTTTTTGCAATTCTTTTTCATATTATTTATCATAAAATATTATTGGAAGTAAAGTTTCACCATTACGAATCAAATTTCTATTTTCTCTTCATTTCGAGAATAATGTCGATAATATTTCCATTCTCTTACAAACAGCAAACAGATCATTGGGAGACTTGTGAACAACAGTCACATATTTACTGAAGGTAATATAATTATTTACGAAAATCTGAGTCACAAGTGGCACAAACATAATTTTTGTTCATAAATTGTAGCATGGGCATAAAACACGTAATTTGTAACTATTATAACTTTATAGAGTTCTTCAACCAACTCGTGTGCTCTCCACCAAACAAACTGAAATGTTTCAGGGTATATACACTTTTACAGATGTGGCATGGGATGAAGAACACTTTTAAACTGCTAGGAAAAAAAATTACAAGTACTAAAAAACAAAAGTAACAATATCTTTGCTCAGAAGGATTACGGTAATTTCCCAACATTCTCCGATTTCGTTTGTTTGTACTGATTCCAGCATTCCAGATGGTAGTGGGCAAGGAAGTTCAAGCATTATTTCCATCCTATCATAAACCATTATACAGCCGCTATCGTACCAATCATGTGACACGTAGAAGTAAGTCTCCCTTGGACCTATAGAATTGAATATTAATTTGAATTGTATATTTCCAATTCAAAATATTTATGAGTATTACGAAAGTATACGCATCCAATAATGATGAATATATAGAATTACAACACTTCTGTATTCAAATAGGATCAAGATAATTCGCAGATCTGACACTCAGCAGGAAGACAGCAGATAAAAACTTTATAATGGCAATGACAGATAAGAAATACTAACCTACAAAACCAAGTTTCTTGGACATAGTCTCAAATTTCTGAACTGGGATCCTGATTCAACTTCTGCACAATAATGTCAATATATGGGATACGATGGCGCAGAAAGTACCAGTGAGGTAACTTGGATAGCTAACGGTATCTGTCACATCTATGACGGTGATAAACCCTTAAGGGCAATTAATATCCATCCCAGAAATAACCAACATGCTCCATTAACACATATATCCGAACAATAATAGTAATCTAAAATCAATAAGCGATCTCATTAATTAAAACCCAAACTGGGAAGTGAAAAAAAAAACCTCATAAAATCCAGTAAATTTTTCACTACGTCAAATCACCGATCTTGTAAAGTTGGTAGCAAACCCAAGTGTAAAACAATAGACTTACTTCGGCCGCTTCTACTGAAAAATGCAAATATCAGCGAGGAATTCTGCTGGAAGTGACACTGTTAAAGAAAGATAGCCATGTATAGATAATTTCCTAAAATGGAGCAATGGCTAGTAATAATTCCAAACTTAACACTTAACTCGATCATGAAAAAAATAATCAATGTATTTCGCTGCTAAAGACAACTGTTCTTAGTTTAACTGAGGTAAAAATGGATTTAGCAAAAATACAGAAAAATGAACCTTTCTCAAGGGACTCAAAACACAGCTTGAACATCTTGTCAAATCTAATTTCTCAAGCCCTACAATATGTTACCACAGCACATGAAAGTCTTTTTGCTTTTTTTTTAAACTTAGAAACCTTTTTCCTTGATCGTTCCAAAATCATAGATGATCGTATTTCGTTGGGTCTATCTGCAAAAAACAAAAATTACAGTTGTGTTTACAATTTAGCAAGCACAATCACGAAAGAAAATGAAGTGCACAACCAATTTTTCAGAACTTTTATACGCCAGATAAAGAGTTAGTATGTATCAAGTTTAAGATTCCACGAGGACCACACATCTCTTTCAATTTCGAAAGGAAGTGCAGGCAGATAACCAAATATTGGAAAATATTTGAAGGCTGAACATGATGCAACTCAGCACTTATGCTTCAAAATAAATACATTATAAAAAAAAGAGGTCATTCCAGTCAACCAGATATTTATGTCTGATTAAGATTTATTTTCCAAGAGGGCGGAATTCGAACACGAGCAGCAAATATCCTATATGACATTGAGCACCGTTACGTTTGAGCATGATAAAAAAGGAGCCTTGTGAACAAGTACGACTATATGCAAAGAAGTGCATTTGATCTAGCTGAAAAATCAAAGTATATGTACTGTAGCACGAAACAATGCCATCAAGTCCATAACGTGTAAACAAAAAATTACCATGTGTCACTGAAAAGGAACATTTTTTTAAAAGAACGGAATCAGCTTATTATCGCTTGCCATAGATTCATATGCTCGATTTTCTAGCCTTTCCAAGATGACTAGATTTATATTGCTTAGTATGGATAATCCTAGAGATACTAGCTATATATATGGTTATATATTTTAACTATTTTTGTTTCCAAATTTTTACTGACGAAAGTCTTGCAAATAGCGGTTGCAGCGAATAACAAAATCCTGCAGTAAAAAACAAACTTTAACTGCAAGTACTGACATTGATAGAAAGCTACGAAACATGTGACACACATGCAAATATAGCATCCCAAACAGTTTAACTCCATTCATTTCATCTGGACAAGTTTTCTGAGGATCCGTCTGGGTGTGAACTGAATTTTCCGCTTCATAAATGCGCACCGTTTTAAACTCCTCGAAGAAATTACCATCATTTCAATAGTATATTTACCACTTCCTTTGAAACGGTATGCGCATAATAACTCCATGACTGTGGTCAGAAGCTGAAGTCGTTTTAACGAACCCGGCACGTTAACCAGGATGACTAAGAAAGATGAAAATGGATATCAATATCACGCGTGTATCAATATCAGCACTCCGTACACAGCCACTACGTCCAGAGGACACAGTGTCGACATTTATTTCAGCCCATTTTGTTTATTTCCTTCATTTCACTACAGCAAAACACGACCTGTGAGACACGGACATACGTGTCTGCCATATTACACTGGAATCTAAACTTTTGTTAAATATCTGCAGATTCCTTTTGCAAGTGGAAATATCTACAACCAATAATTTCACCGCGAACTCTCAGAAACTCGTCGAACCATTTCAACTTCGACATCTCTTTATGGAACACCACTTCTTATCCACTACACCAATAACAACGTTTAATTAATCAGTCCAAACCTGCTTACGAAACACTCCTTTACAGGACATAACACAAGACACCAAGATTCCCTCGTTCAAGGGAATAACTGCAATTCAAGACCCAATCACGGAGGGAATTCAAGAGTTACCAGCACTTTTCAGTACTAGTTATAGGACAGATTGCTCCAGTGTAACGCACATGCAACCCTTTGATAATGATCTTAATGAAAGAAAAACGGCAATACAGAAACCAAACCCCACAAAAACTAATAACGTTGACTTCGCAAAGAATGGAAAAAAGAAATCCTACATCCGATATACTCTTCATCGGTACTGTGGGCCACTGCCCAATACTTTAGTATAATCTGATATCGTACGCTTATTTCATATTTCAACATGCTGTGTTGCGTTCCAGAGCATTAGTAACTTTCTGTTTGTGTAACTGTGATGGCTAGGAGAATTAAGAACATCGAACGCCTAAAGAATAAGGTAAAACGATTGAGATTTTCTCATTTAACTAATGAATATACAAAGGAACCTTTATAAGTTCCACTATTATCATTTACATCCACAAATTCGACTTTGTAAAACAATTTATCACCCTACTTCAGCAGATTCTATTAAAATTAATTTTGCACACGAAAGTTAATAAGTCATAAGAAATATATCGTTATCGAAAAAAAACCTAACTGATAATTGCACATGAAGGAAAAAATCTATTCATAATATAATCAGTGGATCGCAAGAACACTCAAAAACATGCTCTATAATTTTCCGGCTGCTTCCAGCTTTTTGCGTAAGGAAAGTGGCATTTCTGGTGGTGGTGGACGTGGCAATTTAAAGTACACTTTCACGGAATCATAGATGAACCACTGTAATGCCGTAAGCGTTCCTATCATTATAATGCGAGGAAAAAGACCTTTCCAGAGACCTGCAAATATGACTGATTTTCCATTTAGTTTAGAGAATGCCAATAACTTCAGCCAGACTCTCATTTAATCAAGTAACTTTAAACAAGTTTTAAAAACCATCTAACAACCTCCAATGAATCCAGAACACTTTTAAACTTACCCATGAAGCCCAGTTTTCTAGCGACTGCACTCGCAGAAGAGCCAGAGTCTTGGTTAAGTTTGCTAACAATTGTATCCGCAGGATGAGAAACAATGGCGCAGAACACACCAGCAATATATCCTGCGACGAACGTGACTACCAACTGTTCTTGTTTCGTGCATTCGGAACGTGGTTTTGGTACCACATACCTGTATAATGCTTCCAATGTGCGTTCGAAACAGGCAAATTTCATCATGGTGTAAGGTATCTGGCGCATCCAAAGTGGTGGCAGACCTGAAAACTAATCGTTGTTTGACGTAAAAGTATACTACGATTTGCACAAAAAAACCTTTCACTTCAGTTCTTTTTATCGCCGTCTTTCGTAAAATCGTATATATGATCCATCTTGGCAAATATCATCATCTTACGAAATCAATTGATACAATCACTTGCCTTTGTAGAAGCCTGTCATCCCTTCATTTCTGTATATCATTGGTGCACAACCACGAAGCGTTGGTGGAGCCCCTGGAGATGTCTGCACGCGGACCTTCGTAGCTTCCATTGGTGCCAATAAAATGTCGGCGAAAAATTCTGCAGATGCAGAAGCAGCCAAATACAAACTTGTACGCCACTGATACGACAATTCCTAAAGCAGCAATACATTAATATTACCAGGAAGCTTCCCGAAAAAGATGTCTTAAAATTCCCAAAAAGAAAAGACAAAAACCATTCTGAAATCAGTAAAAATATCAATTTGAAAAATGAAACAAAATTAATCCCAATCGAAGAGATCTAATGTGGAGCATGGTACAATAACGAAGAAAACCAACGCTGGAGGAATCGCTGGAGAAAACCAACGAAAAACCATACCTCACCAAGCATGTCACTATAGAAGATTTTAAACATCTCGTAAAAACCGAATTTTCCGAGTCCCTGGAGCGAATAACCAACTAATGTTGGTGCCCATCCCTTCCCCAAAGCACGAAAGCCTTCTTCTCTTATTGTAGTTCGGAAGCCTTGAATAATTCCTTTGTACTTTTCCGGATTCACCTGGAAAAAAACATCAATTTAATACGAAACCAATTACACAAACTTAAAAGAAAATAAAGAAATTCTATATTTTTTGTGCATCATTGAAATACGATACCTGTATTCGACATTTGATAAGATCAAGTGGGACGATAGCCGTATGTGTAGTACCACATGAGATTACTCCGCCCACACCACATAAGAGGAAATACTTAAGAGAACCAAATTCCACTTCCTCATCAGATTTACCTGCAAGTTGGAAGCAATTACATAGTCGAGAAACACAGGAGGAACAAGAAGTTATAGCAACTCATATTCTATGCAGATTTCAAGAATCGAATGTTAGGGTGCTGAAAAAAAAAAAGATTCAGATGTGTAGAAAGAATTAAAAAGCTTCCGAACAATATTGAAAAAAGAAATTGCAAAGGTCAAACGCTCAAAACATGTTTTTCATAGCTCAGTGCAGGCACTGCGGATGAAAAAGAAGAAACCGCTTATAGCATTATCTAACATCGGACGGATGGTCACCGGCATATCATAGTTGTACAGCAATTGTACGACACCATCTAACAGTGATGGAAACGAAGTTTTCACCACTTTTTTTTGGAATAAAAAGGTCAGCACTTAATGTAGTATAACTTTTGAGTCAACATTAACGTGCACTTGTCTAGTCACAGTGCAAAAAAGCAACGACTGGTTTTCCTAAATTTTGTATGTCTTCCACTCGGAACACCATACACTATTGTTCATAGTGGCAAGCGCAACAAAGCATCAGTTTGAAATGAACTGAGAAGAGCTCAGAATAAAAGACTGGAGATATCAACAAATACAATTTGGTTGAATAGCAACCGAAAAAACATGTCAGTCACGGCAAACAAGGTCTTGTTGCAACAGCAGCATTGACCTACTGGGAATATATAAAAAAGGAGCACGTATGTAGATGTACGTTACAATGCAACCAAAATGACTGAAGCAGTGACAAATTATACTTTAAATTAAAAAGGAAAAGTATGTGCTGCATAACCATTCTACCAACATTCCGTAAGCAAAGCATGCACATATCGTAGTGCACTGTTTCGTTTTCTGAGTTCCCAACCACTGTTATTAACACAAGACAATTACGCTCACAGTACTATCTTGTCTCGTCCAATATTACCTACAGTGCCATTCATATCCCCATAGCTTCACTGCTCCAAGCTTGTGGTAGTAACAGTCTCGACTGCACTTCGTACATTGCTACCCGTATAAAATTTATGAAGCAAAATATTAATAGTTTTCTTTGGAATAAAGGAGAATTGCTAGCAAAAATGCATACCAAAGCCTCCATCCACAGATGAACAAAATAGATTGCGTAATGGCAAATACTGAAATAGCGAGGATCTAACTCTGGGTGACTGATCCACGAAATCGCTATCATTAGACAGTGCCATTTATACCTAGAAAACTGCATTGAAGGTTTGATCGAATTAAAGAGAATGGTTTGATAATGAATATCGTAACCAATAAGCATTCAAGAATTAAGTGTAGAACATTCAATTCAGAAAAAAAAATTCAAGAAAAAAAAATCTTGATCTACGACCTCATATCATATGGAATCATACTTATTCCCAGAAAAATACTGTCCTAAACAGATTGAGGATCCTGTCTAAAACCCGTCAAAATTTTTACTATTTTATTTTCCAAGTTTGTAAGGTACCGTCAAACCCATTCAAAAGATTAAAAGAAAGTTCAAAAAAATGGAGCCACAGTGACTAAAAATGAGTTTAAAATCAGTTAAATTTCGTTAGAACACCAGTAAGAAAACAGGATAAGAAGACCACGCTCCAACCCAAATACCGAGGGCTAACAGGCAATAAGCTGTAGTCCCCATCGATTCTCTAATACAGCGCCCTATCTCACCCGAAGAAAGCACCCCATATTCCCACCACCGTACCACCACCCCTACAACTTCATGCCAACACTTCAGGTATCCCACCAGCTCATGAAGCACAATTGTGCAAACAAGTGCTCTCGACGGGTTGGGGTCCGGTCGCAATAACTTTTCTGTTTATCATTATTTCTACTCTGCGATTACAAAGTTTCATTACACTTAGAGAGTGTTTATCCCACCTCGGTTGCATTTGATTTCCAGATTCCGACGTTTTCCTTCCACTTTGTCTTCCTCTTTTTCAATCTCTCTCATCCTCTGCTTCGTCCCTATTCCCCTTTCCCTAAAAAAGGTGCTGACAATTTGCAGGATCATCATTCCCAATTAGTTCGATTTGAAATATCAAGATAAGAGAAAAGCGTCGGTTTTTCGGTATATTTGTTAATCACATTTCCTTAGTTGCGATAGGAACACAGTCCAGTTAATGTTAAAAATCGGTGTATAGGAAGTCAAATACTACCAAATGAGTTCATACCTTCCCTCGGTTCTTCCTTGCGGGATCCATTTTTTCTGCTGAGAATTCGGTAAGATGCTTTGTGATTTTTATAATCCTAAAATACTCCAGTGAGAAAAATGGGATTTTAAATTACTGAGTTTTAGTCTGTCAGTTTTTATCCTTTTAGAGTTAACTTACTCCAAATTACGTCATTGTTCCTTTTTGGACATCAACAGAAAAGTGAAAAAGGTGCATGAAATGATCGTTTTAAACCAATTTTTTTTCATTTCAGATTCGAATTAAGTTTTTTGCTTTGTTTGAGTACAGCACTAATAGTACGCATAGCTATGCGTGAAGATCGATCAAAGGCAATGGCCATATTTGGCAAACACGATTATTTGTTGCGCTTCTGGAACGAGCTTACACCAGGGGAGCGGCAGCAATTAGTTGATCAGTTTACTTTATATAATATGCACGAAATAGACAAAGCATTTAAGGAATCTGCTCTTCCAGTGGTATGTTAGCGATTCCTGGCGTTGTGGATTTTCCATTTTTTAAATCTATTATGATATGCTTTGATTATGAGCATTTGGGACTTTGCAATATGTAAGGGATGGTTTTTTCTTGGAGTGCTGGAGTATCTTGAAGTTTCTAATTCCTTGCAGAAGTTGGAAGGCTTGGAACCAATCACTGGGGATCACTATTCTGTTGCAGATAATATTGATGAAAATATTATGAAGGAATACTGGAATACAGGTACACTGCATTTGACTTTTTTTTACTGTGCGTGTTATCAATTGCTGTTACAGTTATGATAACTGACCCATTCTGGATGGTCCTGCTATCTTTACTGCAACCTTTTTAGTTGCTCAATTTTGAAATTAGTTTGAATGTTCGAAAATGACCAAACATCCGTTGAATATATATTGTTTAATGATGCTTAGGTTTGGAAGCAATAGCAAAGGGAGAAGTTGCTGCTGTAGTTTTGGCAGGTGGTCAAGCAACACGGCTCGGATCAACGGAACCTAAGGGTACCCTTTCCTTGGGATTCACCGATTGCGAAATAACTGATTCACTCTTTGCCCTTCAAGCGGCTCGTATTTCACGTGTGCAAGATCTCGCCCGGGCGGCATTCCCGAATTCAAACCCGAAGATTTGGTGGTATGGTTTTTCTAGAGATGAATTCGCTCATCAGTTTTGATCATTTCGAGACGACTTGTAATTCGAAATGCTCTATCATCACTGTACATACTATGAAAACACACTATAATTCGAAATGTTCTATCACCGGTGTACACACTATACTTCCACACTATGAGCAAACATTTATACGGCTTGTGTCACATCGTTTATGAGTCACTTATACAGGCTTTTGTAGAAAAGTTATTGCTATAAAACAAATAAATTAGGGTTGTGTTGACGAGTTCGGCTACCGCAGAGGGAACACTGAAGCATCTCCGTGATGTGCTTCCAGTAGCTAGTATTGATGCAGGACAGCTTATAGTGCTTTCACAACGATCAATTCCATGCTACGACATAAATGGTGGCTTATTTCTGTCTTCGAAGAGCAGTTTCGAGGTTTCTCCAAGTGAGCATTCTGGTTTTTGCTCCACCGAATACATCATTTATTGCTCCACCTTAAACGTTTAGTGAATCTGATTGAAATATATTTCAGATGGAAATGGTGGCCTTTATGAATGTTTGGAAGCTCATTGCACTTCTTCTATAAATAATCAAATCAAGTACTTTCATGTTTATGGTGTTGACAACGTGTTGTGTCGTGTGGCAGATCCCCATTTTATCGGATATTGTATCAAGAAAAATGTAGACTGTGCCGCAAAAGTAAGAATATTGAACTTATGATTGCAGTTTGACTATCCTAACTATTGATTTAAGCAAATGAATTGAATGGATAGTTTTTTCCTTAATGACAATAGCACTGCGCTCCAAATGATTATTAGTTTTGTTGGTAATAGTTAAATAGTTAAAAATTCTATGAATTTCATTCGAAACACTGCATAAGTAAAGAGTTAGGTACTTCCTAATATTTATTTGGAGATTTTTAACACTTGGGAAATTAGGATCCGTAGATGGAAATCATTCTAGGTTGTAGAAAAAACCGATCCATTTGAACGAGTTGGTGTTATATGTCAAACATTAAGTGGTGTTCAAGTTGTTGAATACTCGGATCTACCGCTGGAACTAGCTGCGGCTCGAGATAATTCTGGACGCCTCAAATTTCGTTTGGGAAATATTGCAAGTCATTTCTTCACATGCGATTTTGTTCACGCAGGTTTGTGAAGAAGCACTGTTCGACTGACTGGGAAGATAGCTATTGTATATACGTGATGGAAATGCGGATCGTTTTGAAGAAGGTAGTGTAGAAAGTGTGCGTTTGAGATTGTTGTGCTCGACATGCTGTCGTACTTCAATAGCATGAAGAGCGTTGTAACGCAGGACCAGACGATGTGGGTAATAGTGGAATAGGGAAACAAACTTCGTCTACCTTTTCATTTGTCTGCTTATCTAGATTCGTTTTTTGACTAGTTTTAGTTTGGAATCCCCAAATAATTCGAATTACTTTTTATCTTGGGTTCCTCAGACTTAAAAAAAAAAACGAGAATTACTTTTTGAACTTAAATTTGCTTTCATTTGCTGAATTTGCTCAACGTATGAATTTTGTTTTCAGCAGCCAATTTTAAATTACCTCTTCATCGTGCCTTCAAAAAAATTCCATTTATTGATCGAATGACTGGAATCGCAGTGAAACCAGAAACAGAAAATGGTTACAAACTCGAGTTTTTCATTTTCGATGCTTTCAAATGTGCTAAGTAAGTTTCTTTTATATATTATCAGGATTACGAGGACCATCCGGTCATTTGGTACAATAAATTTCTTGAAGGTAATGCAATAGCAAGTTGAAGTGAGCAATACAGCCTTCGTACGTCGTTTGTGTTCTTGGTCATCGATTTATTCCATTCTTCAACCTCCCAGTTATTCTTTTTTCTTGACTCAAACGCATTGTCTTGAACCCCAAAATAAGGCACTACACCCTTAATTTACTTGAGGAAAAGTTTTGGAACGTACTGTCTTGTTTTACCTTAATTGTCACCAAACTGTATTGCAGGATCTTCACACCTTTTGTTATCAGTACTAATCGCTTTTGTTGCCGTAATTTTTCCTTTCGTAGTTCATTACTATGTTTTCATTGATTGCAGAAATTTCCATGTATGGGAAGTTAAACGTTCAGAAGAATTCAGTCCTTTGAAAAATTCAGAAAACATAGGAAAGGACTGTATGAGCACATGCCGCCGTGATTATTACGCTGAATGCAAGCGTTGGCTTGTAAAAGCCAATGTGCCGATTTGCGTCGACCGTCCTATTTTCATTCATCCGCTCTACTCTTACTGTGGAGAGGTAGTTTGTTGCAATTATGCAAATCATTTGTTTCGGGTGTTTAAGACGGTGTTTTTGTTCGATTTATTTGAGCTATTTTGTATGGTTGATTGTTTTTACAATGAGTTACTTATACATGTTTTGGGATGCCTCTCTTTAGCTATCATAAAGCCGTATTGTGCTTGTAGTAGCGCCGTCATTTAAAGGTGGATTTGTGGTTGCATGGGTTTTGTGTTTTGTTGATCTTCTTACTGCATCGAGTCTTGTTGTTTGTTTTTTTCGTGAATTGAGTTTTAAATCGTTTATCCCTTCATCCAACCCCTTTGCAGATTTTTTTTTTTTCCTTTTTCTTTGGCGTTTAATGGAATACAGTTACACTTTTCTTCTTTGTAAGATTATTAAATAATTTTTGTCGTTCACTTGAACTTTTTTTCAGGGGTTGGAAGAATATCGTGAAAAAGGCATAGCTTATGATTTGCTTCCGTAGGCACTCTTTTCGTTTCATGTTATTCGATCTCATCGGCTAACAGCTTCACTTCATTTTTTTCTTTTTCAATGGTTTGGAGTGTCAACTTTCATGTCAAATAAAGACGTTAACTTTTATTTTCATTACTTGTTCTTTATTTTTTTTCAAACTAATTTTGTGATTTGTTTAATACCTTTCATTTTGAAGTTCAAAAACGGCGCTTATGTGTTTTGTGAATATATAGTCATCTTTCATCCAGTCTTTGGGCGCTTAGATTTTAACTTCAGATTATCGTGCTGTTTTTCCGCTTCTTTGTTAACTTTTTCCTTACTTGAACCGTGAAAGTGTGCCATTTATTCTAGAGCATTGTTTTTCGTCACATATGAAACATTCTATGGTCTTTTCTTTACCAACTCCTTTGTGGTTGTAGAAAACATATTTTCTGTAAAAAACATATGCATACGATGCTTTTTAGTTGATTCAGCAATGCAGTAATTGCTAGTTTTGGAAATAAAAAATCGTTTTAAAGATTTCGAAAAAAAGTTCCCTGTCCTAACAAATTACTCTCATCTTTATTTAGGCCTCATCGAGACTTCACCAAGTCATAATCTTTTTATATAACAGTTCAAATTAAGGAAAACTTGTGTTATTGACAGCCAAATCACCATGATTTTAAGTTAAAAGTGGCTTTGTGGTATCATTTAGAAGTTTATTGGCAGCAAATTGTGCTAGACACTTCATGTATCTATTAAGAATGTAGTACGAAATTCCGGATAATTCGTGTATCACACCTACATTGAGCGATGTATCATATATATATTGTTTTTTTTTTTTCAAGATTCCTTCCCAGCTTACATGAATTGTCTGAAGGTCTAGTTTGGCATGGGGAATTTCCCAGTTTATCTTTTGTGTATGGTTGCTCAATTTCTTTTCCAGGAAACTTTGAAGGTCAAAAAGCTAGGTTCAAGTATTAGGAGTTAACATGCTCCATTTTGGGAGAAATATAGTGGCTGAAAAACCTAAAACTTGTTGAAGAGGGAACCGAAGTTTTTTTGAAATGAAAGGCTAAAATTTTTCTTTGAAAATTTATTTAAACCGGAGAGGGAGGTCCTTTGAAACGTTCATTTGCTTTGATATCAAGTTGATATAGTATGAGTATGGTTGGTTTTTCAAGTTTTCGGAATTTTTAAGTTTGTTTTTATGCTTCCAAGTGAAGGGAATATGTTGTTGAAACAAGCTGTAATGGGCTGACAACTGATTTACTCGGATTATGAATCTTAATGAAAAGTTGAACAGGCCATGTTGTATGTTCAAGTGCCCATATGCAAATTAATATGAGTAGTGGGCAGGTCGAGTAGACAATATTGAAGAGTAGAGATCATCAAATCATCTAATGGCTTGCTGCCAAATATTTTCATTACTGTACATGAATTTTACCATGTTTGCTGTTTGAACCCTAGTTTTCAGATGAAGGGTGTACACATGCTTTAAGGCGGTTCGAACAAAAGAATATATCACTGAAAGAAGAGAAAAGAAGGCAAACGTTTTTTATAAACTTCCAATGGGAGGTAATATGGCATAGCAATTATTCTGAGAAGTAACATAGTTTGCAAAAATGAAAATATTTGCGTGAAACACTGTAACAAGCTTTTCATCTATATGAATTGATATTGCCAAAGGTAGTTATTGTAAGCAAAGTTGACAGTTTGCTTTTTTATTCGTAACAAGTCCATTCTTTTTTAGGTGAAGGAAGTGAAGGAGATATATATATATAGTTTTGAACTGAAGTGGTGATGATGTGGCAGGGAACAGTCACTAGTTTGATGTGACGAGCAAAGAGTGTCAATTTGTTGACAAATGCAAAAATGCCAGGTCATTTGGTGTGTTGGTTGAAGTGGTTTTGATATCCGGTGTATACAGAGTCCTTTTGTAGAAATATCTGGGGAATTGAAGCTGAAGGTCGAGAGGTTACAGCTTCAGTATGACGGGGTGGAAAATAGTCACTTAATACCGTATCTATAACATCATCTCCATAAATATTCCATTTTCTATTACTAACCAAATATGCAAACAGTCGATTGCACAAAGAATACCATCCAATATGCAAATGACCGGCATTGCTATCCTTCTTATGAGCTTAACCTTCTCCCTTTTCTTTCCCGCTTTTCCTGAATCCAAAAGTGATACCAAAAATACGACAAAAACAACCTTTAACAATATCAGATTGTAAAATTTTAAGATTTTTTTGATCACTTTACTTTTAATTACTTTTAGTACCCACATCCTAGTTTTGAAACAATCTAATGAGGTGGCAAGCCAGATTTATTGTCCAAATATGAATAATCTCATGATCACATCCTTCATATGTATTTTCCTCACCATTCATCCAAAGTTCAAAATTTCGGACTGATTTTATACTTTGTGAAATTAAAAATTAAAACAATCTTATCTGCTTTACTTTAAATTGAAGTTTATACATTTTACAAAGTTAGAAAATGTGGAATAATGTAATCCTTATCTAGCGGTACTCATCAAGAATTTAGAATGACAATTAACTACAAAGGAAATTTTGAATTTGCTGAAGGATTTCTGATGGAACAGACAAATATATCCAATTGAACTGTTAAAGAAGTGAAGGAACTAAAAGAGTCGTTTGGACGATATTGAACATATGCCCCACATGAGACACTATCGTGGATTACATCATGGAGATAATCCTAGCATTATATATCAGCGGACTTTCCCTCGCCAAATATCAATGCCATATCCACCAGTAAATTATTGTGTTTCATTATAGGTAACACTCAAGTTCACGAAAATCAAAATTTCAAGTCATTTAAAATTTGAACTCTGATTGGAACTAGCTTTAAATTGAACTATTTTATCATTTCCTCACAATCCTTTGCCAAAAGATTCGGAATTGTGATGATACGTCAACACAGCAGGTATAACACATTATACTGGATCAGGGAATGGTCAGAAATTTACCTTCGCCATGGTCCGTTAATGCTGCACGTTTGTTCTCCCTGATCTAAAGTTTAAAGTCTATAAAACATTAATTCATCTGCAAATCGTCAGATAGCTTAACCATAGTCTATTATCCATATATGATGGATTCCAGTTGAAGCTCCGTTAAGATAACTGATTTTATCATATTAGGCAGGAAAAAGTTTCATACTGAAATATTCCTCACTGAAAGCAAATATGTAATTTTCGTAAAGAAATTAAAATTTTTGAAAAACAATAATGTTGAAGTTTTTCATTGTATGTCTTCAATATCACTCATGAGAAACAATATATTTTGAGGTTACGGTTCATTTCAGCTTTTAATATACAGCACTAGTGGTTTACAAAGGATCAAATCTGTTTTCTACTGTAAACGAAAGAGACATTCGGAAAAGAAGTGAAGCCTAATAAACTAATTCAGAATAAATGCATTTCGTTATACCTGTAAGTCTGTTTTTTTGTCTGGATTCAATTTGTTCTCAAACAGTAGTAATGTGAACACTATTGTTCAGTTGTATCATTTTGGTATCGCATAGCAGATTAGCTGAGGACCGTTTTTTCTAATGGTCACATAAAAAAGAAAGCATCTGCCGATCTTATTGTTTGTCGGCATTTTCCAATGCCTGTTATGCATTTGCATGTTCACGTTCATTGCAGTTGACTGGAACTGTTGAATTGTCTTACGATACTTCATTAGAGTCCTTCTACGGCTTTTAGACTGTAATATATTGCTTAATCCAGCCGTATCTCTGCATAATGTAATGGGTAATCTTTGTAAATATGTGCATTTTTCTCAATAATATCATCCACACAAATCTATAATAAATTCATAAAAAATTTTGTAATTTGTTAGTTTTTGAAAACAAGCTTAGTACAATGATTTAAAAACGGAAAAACTGAAATGATTTGATTCAATGCAGTCGGAAGTGAAAAGCATTCTTAACATCTGCAATGATGACATAAAATGAACTCTTCAGTGGTAGTAAGTAGTTCAGGCCAACAGCCAAAAGAGGCAAAGCATTTGGCTTGAATGTTTGAGAGCCTTCTGAAGTGCCTACTTGGATTGCCTCTTTACTGCTCTATTATTGTGTAACTCTTTTAGCAGTACTTGGCACAGGATGCCATATGCATCTCGTCTCTAAGGCAATTCTGGAAGCTGAAGCCAAATTTTCAAAAACCTTTTTCTGGAAAGAATTTAGGCAATATTAAGAGCTCCGTCATTTTCAAAAATTCTAACAAGTAATCTTACTTCTTCCCATATGCTTACGAGGGATACCACAGAGATGAAGCGGGTTTAATTTTGACAAGAGATTTCTAAAATCTTCTTAGTATGAAATTTTGTCTACGGATCTAGACAGAAGTATATGTTGCAGAAATTGTTTCTTCAAGGCGCATATATATGCAAAAAACTTGGCACATCCGAAAATGCATGAAACAATTTGCTGGTAGCTAGTCTTCAACCAGTCAAGATACAAATGAAGGAAAACAAAATATTTGGCATTTTCGAATTTTAAAAACCTGGAAATTAAACTAGCAATTTGGCTGATTGACAGTAGCGTGGCAGTAGTAGTGTTATATACACTGCTCTATCAATTTTAAGCTGTTCAATTGGGCATGAAAGCGATTTTGAACAATGAAGTGCGGCAAATCGCTAATCACCTGCGCCATACTGTTTCCCGTTATTATATATTATATGATGGTGAGGGATATTTTGGGCATCCGCTTACCTGTCTTCTATCAATTCCTTTCCTACCTCTTCCTCGCTTCTCTTCATCGCTTCTTGCAAATAGATTGTTAGATCAAATTTTTCAGTTTTCAAAATTTTTAGATTCCAAGGGAGAATTAATGTCGTAAATCATATTCATAATTTTTTGTTTGTTGAAACGCTGTCCTACTAGCCACTATCCTCTAACAGCTACTATTCTTCAATAATTTGATAATTGCTACATCTTAAGAGATATTTCTTGTCCTAAAATAATTTTACAAAATATTAAATTATGATACTTGATGCTAAGGATAAGGGATAGCAAGAAGATGGCCGCTGGAAAGAGTGATGGCTACCAAGTCAAGTGCGAAGGGCGAACAACCGAGTATGCAACAATGAAGAGATCTCCTAAATAGATTGCGTGCTCGTGGAATATCCAGTGCATGTCAGATACCCTAAATTTGAGTGGGCCTTAACGAACTCCTCTCCACAGTATTATTTCTAGACACTTTCCGGAATTGCTGCCTTCAAAATTACTACATCCTTTCTGGATTATCGGCTTATGTTAAAAACAAACCGCTTTTGCAAGACCGGTCATCCAATAGCAACACAAGTAGGAATTTGATCTAAATGGTTGAAAAGTGTGAATACACGCCCACCGTATCCCGGAGGACTGCCATTACGCCAATCATGAAAAGGATAGTGAAAAGAAGATGAAGAAAGAGAATAAAAGAGAGAAAGGAAAGAGGGAGTGTTCCGGAAGAGACACACCCACACTTATTGTGGCCAGCAATTGTTTGTTAACTTCCCTCCGAACATTAATCGCACTCATTTACTTTTTGCTTTTCGGCATCAAGTCAATCCGTCGACGATCCCTGTCTGCTCCAAGCGATATTTGCCACTTTCATATATGCAAACTTCCGGATCATCCATAAATACATCAAGTATGTTTCTGGTTAATAATAATTCAACATACAATCACAATTCTTGAATAACTTTTGTTTTCAAAAGTTAACTCAATTTTTAAACTTATTGTTGGCGACAAATCATATAAGCAAACATCGAATTGTCTACATTATTATTCCCTTTCCTTTATTTTCCAAAAAAAAAAAAAAAAACCACATTGTTATTCGCTTTATATCTTTCCTTTATTTCCATTACAGTAAATAACTTATGACTATTTCTAATATAGTAACTTCACAAAAATCAGCGCTTATTAAGAGGTAAAAGATGAAATTTAAGAAATTTAAATAATCTGCTAATTTAAGAGCCGGTAAAAAGCTCCATTTTTCTTCGTTGAACGTTTATCCCAGGATAGATTATTCTTTTTAGTTTTCACTAAATTGAGCAGAGAAATTGATAACTGAATAATAGCAAGGTATTATCGTTGCACTTGAGTTTCAAAATTTTTCGAATAGAAATTATTTTTGATCCAGTAATTCTTTTTAAAAAATTTGACCAAAATTTTTATCCAAGTGCTATTCTAATCTTCATAAAGGAAATATTCAACACTAATTCTTGGGTTTTTCAAATTTTGAGGCTTCCCGTTCGTTGCAAAACTCAAACTAATTCTAACTGTAAAACTTTTCAATTATTAACTTTTTGAACTTCAAAAAACATCCTAAATTTATGAATTTTTTCACTTTTTCCGGTCGAAACATCATTTTATGATTTTGTCCATAGATTTCTTCTTGCTTTTGTTTGCATGGGTTTGGTATTTCTATAAATCTATATTTTTCTTTTTTTTTTTTAAAAAAAAAACTAACTGTTCTGTGCACATGGATTAGCATTACAATTTGTATTGCCAAAACGAAGAAAATTTTGCTTTACACTTCTAATTTTCGATTCTAAACAAAAATTTTTCTTTTTATTAGGTTGTGAAATTTGAATTCTAGAGGTAACTTCAGAATTACTAAAAATTACAATGTTAAAACCACAAAAGCGCTGGTTACTTGTTTTGAAGATAGAAGCTATTATGACACTTTATACCCAATACCAGTTCGACAATACAGCTCTTCCTTTTGGCGAATAGTTATAAGTAGTATTGAACATGATGCTATTTCAGTAGATCATTGTTGTGAATTTGAAGTACTTCCTTTTTCAATAACTTTTTCAACATTTCTGTTACTGTAGCTTTAATGTTACCTCCATGCAGTTTGGTGCTCCGAAAGAAGCACAACACTACATTTATTAATACGTGGCGATATTATTCGAGCTTTTTTTATACTTTAGAAATGGTATTTCAAAGCTAATAAAAGTAACGTTTTTAAGGGGACGAATCTATTTTTTGAATTGCATTCTAAAAAATATGTTCAAATCCAAAAAAAAGTTGATTTGAAAATGGTTAGAAATTTTGTAACTATTAACTATATGCAAATGCGACTGGAGTATATAATATGCTCCTGATGTTAAAGTATTAAAAAATGTGATTATTCGGTTCTAGTGCATTACATATATGTCATCACATCTCTACATAGATACAGGGTTAGTAAAACAGTTTGAAATGGGTGATTCATGTTTCAAATGAATATATGTTTAACCAGTATTTGAGTTATAGATTTTGTTAAACTTTTTTCAATTTGCTACATTTGCATTTGCCAGTATTGATGAATATTTTCCTTTTACCTCCATAAGAGACACGCATAGGATATGAATTGCAGTAAAGGTTACATAGGTACAAGGCTTCATTTGAACGTCTGCTAACCTGAGAAGGTGTAAATTTAAGTGCTACTGACTCGATTCATTTTTTATGCAGTTGACTGGTTGGTACAATTCAATTTCCGGCGAAATTCGCCCGCGTAGTTAATGATAGTAATCCGGAAAAAGTATATTACATATGCATAGGCCAATACAATCTGTTCAAACTTTCAATACTAGGACTTTTTGTTTATGCAGCAAAAACTGCGCTACTTCTATACTTGCACCGTGGTCCTAAATAGTTATTTTTGACATGATCCCTTCATCCTCAAAATACTTAACTTTCAAAATATACTATTGTATAATTAAATCTATGTACTATTTAATTACTTATTTTTGAAATTAAACATCAAAGCATTGTTATCAGAAATCAGCAAAAATAACAGGTGTGGCAACACATCACGTATAGGTACATCAGATATGAAATAATTGAGTTATACGCCTAGTAAAGCAAAAGGTAAGTCACTAAGTTTATGAGTTGTAAATTTAAATAACCTCACTGGTTATTTGTGGTGTTGAAATGATATTACATGACAAGTGTCTTGTGTTATAATCTTTCTTGGGTTACGACCCAAAAAATAATGTGGCATGTGGTATAAGCAAAATTCAGAGAACAAATATAGATTGATGAGAAATGTAGCTACTCAGACAGAGTTATAGGATACGACGTGAGAGGGCGGGTAGGGGAGGGTTTAATGGTAAGGTGAATTCAAGTGAAAAGACCACCTAATGAGCGGCTAAATATGAAAAGTATCTTCTGTTTTTATATATTGTGGGCATAAATTGATGTTCACAGAGATTTAATGCTTTAGTAAATTTCGAGTCAGAGAATATCATTTAATGATGATAAAAGGAACGAATTTTAAACCATACTAATAATACTCCGAAACGAATTCATCTCATTTCAACTTACAATAAATTTTTGAAAACTTGGGAATTTCTTCATTTCCTAAATATTTTTTAGAAAAGTTGCTTTTTGCGCGATTTTTAAAGAAATCGAATATTTCTAAAATAACTAACGTCTTTATTTCATGATTAATCCGCTTCGATCTTTTTAAATCACATCATTGATCGTTTAAAAAAAAGAAAAGAAAAACACGTGAAGAATTCCACCTCTCTACATCCATCATTTTGCTAGAAATTCATGAAATGTACTGAAAAAGATTGATGTTGGCTAATGAAATGACTGACATTAATATCTCAAGCACTGATTATGTTAAATTGTAAACTTAAAAAAAAAAAAAAACAAAAGTTTAGAAATATAAGACAAGAGTGTTGCGAAGATTGTTGAATAAATAATTATTGTGAAATGATCGGTGGATGAATACTTTGTGTAGATATATCTTTTGACTAGCATTGAAGCAAATATATATTTTATCCCAGCAGAAGATTGGAGCATTGCCTCGGGTGCTTTTCCACATTATTACTTATCGTCCTCTAACATTTTATCCAGAAAATGATTCTCCACTTCTTATATTCTACCGTATCACACACACAAACAGGCACGCATACACAGACTCATAAAACTCTTTAAAATCTATTGAAACTTTCGAGCAACGGTGTAAAATATAAATAGTTCACAATTGCGAAATTTCAAAAATAGCATTTTTGTTCACTACTGTCCAACGAGTGGCTTTTCCATATTTAACTTAGAAGACTTAGTTCTATAAACTATTTTAAAAAGCAAATTTTGCTATAAAATTTCTATTCTGGCTGTAATAAGAAAACATGGAGCGGTGGCATAAACATATTATTTCTCATCATGGTTATCCATGCTAATTAAAAATGGAATTATTTTGAAATTAGTTCGAGAATTGGTTGAGGTTTTTTAAAACAATATCTAAATTATTTCAGTTGAAACAGTCTTCCAGGTCGTATATTGTTGGACGTGCCTTGCCGGGTATGTCAGGATCATTCATCTGGGAAACATTATGGAATATTTAGTTGTGATGGATGTGCTGGATTTTTAAGGTTTTACATTTCGTGCAAATTTTATTTCTTTGCTGATATTTTGGGATTTCCTGATAATCTTTTAGGTAATTTCATAAGTATTTGAACAATTATTAAAGAATTTTAATTCGCTGAACTGCAGCGTTCCATCCGACGGCATCGTCAATATGTGTGCAAAAACCGAGGTGGTGGTGAAGAGGGTAAATGTTTAGTGGATAAAACACATCGTAACCAATGTCGAGCATGTCGTCTAACGAAATGTTTGGAAATAGGCATGAACAAAGAAGCAGTACAACATGAAAGAGGCCCAAGAAATTCAACCATGCGAAGGCATATCATTTTTTATTCGTCACCATCCTCCGCTGGAGAACGATCGGTAAATCTTACTTATTAACTTCTATAATATTTCATTTGATGACTTCACTATTCGCTTACATATTCTCCTAAATTTAATTGCTTTACCCTTTTTTTTTGGCTTCGTTTTTTAAATGGAACAGTTGTCCATATATATATAAATACATTGAAACTATCAAAGAGAAAAAGACTTGAAAAGCTTCTTTTGCAGCCAGAATTTGGATCCGAATCAGATTCCTCCGTATCATGTACAATTAGTGAGATATCATCAACAACAAAAGATGCTGCAACTCGTTTATTTTTCCAGATTTTACATTGGTCCAAATCGTTAATTGCTTTCGCTTGCTTATCCCCTCAAGAACAAGTACCAATCTTTTTTTATAAAAAAAAGGTAATTGGGGATATAATATGAAAGCTGCTTTATTCTTCGTCATTCATCCACTTACTCATTTCTCAACCTTTTTCACCTGAAGCTTTCATACTGCAAAGTACTATAAAAATAGATGAACTGGTGCATGATGCATACCAATTTTTCTTGCGGGAACTTTTCACAAGTCTTTCTGGAAAGGTCACTATCGAAATTCATTTATTTTTCCAAAATTGACATTGATCCAGTCGTCGATCTTCATAGCACGACAACTATGGCAGAAGCAGTAAAAAACAGTGAAAAGCATAGTATCTGTAGCAGAACGCTTCAATCCTTGATGGTATAAGAAAAACTAAGTCTAAATCATTTGTCACTTCTGCCATAAACCGTTCGATCAGTATGGAACTTCAAAATCGTTTGACAATTACATAAGTATTAAATCTTACTACTCTCAAAATAAGTCACTGAGGTCAAAAATTCGAAGGGTTATGCAATTGTTGCTTTAGTAATCACTCTCATACGATTTAACTTATAACTTCTTCTTCTGCAAATCATTTATGTTAATTTAGATTTAACTTTGTTTAACACAACTAGATGTGTCCTTCATTTTAGGTAGCAGCATTTACATCCTCATGGGGTGTACTCTTTCTGCTCTCTGCTGTGGAAAACCGCTTCCTTCAAAGTAGTGTCCTGGCAAACGAGCGGACAATCAATATCCAAATGAAGATGAAGCTTTTATCAGCAGTAAGTCAGTTGGAACAGCTAAGGTTGGATTCCACGGAATATAATCAATTACGTCTTCTAAGTCTTATCAAAGGTATTAATTTCACGCATAATTTCAGCAGAGAAAAGGGAGGGATAAACGGAAGGGACCATTGGAGCTCGAAAGTAAAAATGGCCTATCAAGGTTTCAGTTATATCATTTTTAATTAGGTTCTCCAACTTGAAACATTTATCGCCTATTGTTTTAGAATAAGTATACACAACGTCCACAAATTTCAGGACGCAATCCGCAAATGGAACAATGGACAGCATTTAACTTCGCGCAACACCAACAAATCACTTATCCATGCCAACCGCTGCGATACATTTCCTGCATGGTACTCTTGGAAACGATGCCACAATTCGAGACAATTCTTTCCGAGCTTTATTTCAAGCAATCGATTGGTAATGCATCGATGTCTGCGCTGGTTGCTGACGTTTTATTGCCAAAGGAGGTGCGGTCGCAAAGGATTCTACCAAATCAGTGACTTCTGTGTTGCAACAAGGCAGTGAGATCTTGTTGTCAGCTTGAGTGCTTCCTTTCCTTCTTGCTGTATTTTCCGGATTATCAACTAGGAATATCAGCTAGAACCATGGAATTGTATTGAAAAAAAACGGGTTTAAGACTTCATTATTTCATGTGAGAGAAAGAGAATTAGTTTTCTTCTTCAAATCAAAACGTTCTGATGTGAATTTTATCGGTATAATGGAGTAAACTGTTGTTTACTAGCATGATCAAGTTGTAAAATATGTTGTTTATTGCGTCAATATCATATTTGCAATGGGCAGAAGCGTTAGAAATGTTCCCACCACTCATTTTTATATGTCTTTTGGAGGTGGTACACTGGATAGGAACATATCGTACACATTCTGAAACAATTTCACCTCTCCGTTTAATCATCTTTGGTCAGGTACTGGTACCTGGTCTTAACCCATACATCGGTATAACAGTGTTTTCTCGGTTATTTTTCTTTGAAGTTTGCAGAAGTTTGTTTAGCTGTACCTCAACATCATCCGGGTGTAGCCGCTTCTGCTACCAACAAGGTGCTCACTTCCGGTGTTTTGCAGGAGATATTTGCTGCACTCTGTCCCAGTTTGGTATTAGTTCGGTGATTTGGCATTGTATATTATTTGTTTTCTTTTTTTTTCCAAAATACATGATCTTTGGAATGAAATGTTTTTTATTTTCTTAAAAAGATACAGCAAATATTCTTTGTATTACAACACATTAACGAAAACGTTCATTCAAAAAGGCATAGGTCATCAAACCGTCCGTTTGGTGCGTAAGATTGGTCATATGTGCTCATACACAGCATGTAAATTGTTCGCTGCCCTTAGAAGAGATTCATAGTTGTGTTAAATTTACTGTCGGAGCTTCTTACATAGAAATATTATAATGCTAAGAAACACAATTCACCGTATCATTCTTACTCTTCATTACCTGTTTTTTTTTTTTTTGCGCAGCGTGAAGATGAGCAAGTGATTAATTTTAATAAGAAAGCACAATAACCAGTGCAGAAAAAACTAATCCCTGATAAGCTAAGAAAGTTCTTAAGAGAAATGAGCTTTCTGCTGATATCAGTGTTACGATGATATGATGCCGATTGGTTGATTAACTGTCCTAATCTGTTTATTGTTAACTATAAAATTGAATGTGTGGAAAATTTGGCATTAAATACTCTTCGTTTCGTCTGAAGATCTTTTAAAACTACTTAGACGTCCTTTGTACAAAGCAAAAAATATGGGAAAGATAATTGGATTCTAATAAATGTTACTGTCATACAGCAAAGTTAATCACTTAGAGCCACAGCTGCTCATTGTATTTGGCTTGGAAAGGATAATCATAAGACTATTGCAGTTCACAGTTCAATACGGAACTCCGTGTCTTTCCGCGAAAATATTTACAGTGCAATAGACTCACAGCGGGTGACATTGTTAACGCACATTCTCTGCACAATTAATCTTCATTCTGCTATGTTCTTCTCCCAAATATCAATCATTTTCCAATTATCAAAAGTACATTAAATATTTTGGCCGATTTGCTACAAAAATATTGCAGCAAAACGAAAGATCACACAACATAGCTTATCTTTTTCACTGAACAACTTTGGGAAAGGTGGGGGGAGGGAGAGGAGGGCTTTAGGAAAAAGAACTGTAAAGGAGGGGATAGTTTAGCATTGAATTACAGCATACCATTTGTTGCTAGTGGGTAGATATTGGAAAACAAAATAAGGGATTTACGAATTTGTAAGGTATAAGGACATATTACTTGGAATTTCAGGAACAAATCTTTATGAGCAGCAAATCGATTAACTCCTTACAGTACCTCAAGGGATTTCTTTGCAGCATGGAGTAATACGGAAGAGAGCGAACTTTCTCGAAGGGTGCCGACAAGTCTAGGAAATACGTTACGTATCAATAACTCAGGTAATCGGATGAGTGGAAAACAAAGGATGCTATTGAAACATGCGAAGAATTGGTAATCCTGATTCTTTCCTGAAGTGCTATGAGTACCAAAGAACAAAAAAGTGGGACTTACCGAAAGCAACCACTTATTTACAGTGCATCCAGTGATTTATTTCTTTATAGGATTGAAACAATTTATTGACGTTAATGCAGAACTTAATGCTTTTACGTACGTTTGCCGACTTTCTATGCATAAATACAAAAGAGATTGTTAGTTATTTACCCCTCGAAACTTTATACAAATTTATATCTCAAATGCAACTAAAAGTTGAATGGTTTAGAAAGAAATGTTTACATGCTGAACAAGCAAGAAACATCTAACATCCATATACTGTATTTCCATGCATTTCGACATAGAGAATAAACATATTGACCTTTTGCAATTCTTACTTTAAAGAAGCAGATATTCAAGATCACAACTACTAGCTATTGCACTTTCATTATTGGTGGTGATATCTAATACAACATCTTACTGCACCTAGGATAAGGATCACACATTACTGATATGATGGCACCTACTAGAATCAATTATTTATCTCTTTAATATGTCTCAGTCGACAACACAATGTTATTAATATCCGTTAAGTTAAATAGCTTGAATTGTAGCTTGATTCTTATGTTATTGCACTAAAACCATATTTTCTTTGGAAACTTCGCCATTTTGACAGCATGTTCGCCAAACTTCCCCATTTTGATGCCATTTTGACACCATCTTCTTTGTCATCACCATGTTACCAGAGAATCAACTTTTTTCAATCTTGAAACAACTCTAAGCCTACCAATTAAACGATAATTAAAGGTTGTGTATGTCACGCATGCAATATATATATGATTTTGAAATATTCCGGATGAATAAATAAACAAGAATTACCATTATAATTAAGAAAAGCAAATAGCCTTGAACAAATTGAACCCAACTGTAATTATCCGGTGTATTTTTTCCAAATTATTTTAATTGGATTGTTGCGCTTTAATCATAACCGTACTACACTTAAAATACAATATCATATTAATACTAAATTTCACAAGTCAGTTAAACAAGGCATAAATCTACGTTAGAAAATCAACAATCCACGGAAACTGGCTATTCAGGCATTCGAAAACTCCAAAAACTTGTCATATGGAAATTACCACTCTTGTGATCCTTTTCTAAAAATTTATAAGCTGTTCCTCAAACTCAGATGGTATATTTAAGTTGCAAACTAAAACTTAAGCTTTTGAAAAATAGCAAAAAACTGACTGCTTTTACAATGAAATCAGATCATATTAAAGTATTTGAGGGTATCAGTGATTAGAACACCGCCAAAAACGAGATTCGAAAAGCAATATATAAACATAATTTGGGTTCATATAAACAAAATGATTTCTCTAAAGTGCAAAAAAATGCGGCAAATGCATCAAAAAATTATGCATATAGTGAATGAAACTCGAAAAGAAATTCAAATCAGGTTCAAAAAAATTTGGCGGATTTAAACTTTCAATAACACTCTTTAGATCTGTATTGATGTTTTTTTTTTCTCGACGACAAGGATATTTAATTATGAATATAATTTTTAACATATATAAAACACATATCAGTGCAATGTCATTCCACATATAAATGCATTCTGCATGCATCAAACTGGTATGTAATCAGAAATCACTATCCTTCATAAATGTGAATAGCATTTGATACAAAGTTTATAAATTTTACCAAAAGAAATTTTACAATTTTAGTCAGCAAATTTCATAGTAACCATAATCAATATGCAGAAGTTTTCGTTAGATGAGCTCATCATCTAAGAAACGCAATGCTCTTCAACAACGTTTCAGAGTAGGTATTTTGTTCGTAGAATTCTTTTTTTTTTAAGTATAAGAACCTTCCTTTAATTTCAAAACATTAAGAAGCATTACGATTCAAAAAACAAATTTAGATAACATCACTGGATTTTCCTTTACTTTTTTATTATTAGGGGGAAAAAAAATTATAGTGCCTATCGATAAGTGTTGTGACGATGTCGCGCAAGTTGCTCGAAGGGAATACAAATTTTCGTTTGAATATTTTACCAGCAGAATTTCCTTTTGTTTAAATATGCAGTTACCACGCTTTTACAATCATCTTGTTGTCTTGCGCAATTCAAAAATTTTGCAAAACTAAACGATCAACGCAACGAAAGTGGTAATTTCAACTTTAATAAGAAACTGCATGCTTTTCACTTCTAAGTTTATTACAGTTATCATGCATAATCTGATGTTGATGTGGAAAAAATGAAACATCCTTAACAACTACATTATAATGTTTGGTTTATAAACAGGAAGTTAATGAGATCACCAGCGAGACGGAAAGATTCATCTGTGCGTTACCGTGAAATTGGATCGCTGCGAAAAGCATAAGGAAGAGATAGTGTTACTCGACGTGACAAAATTCTAAGCTAGTCAAGGTATTCAGGCTGAGACAATATTATCAGAAGCAAAGAGAGTTAACAAACTCTGAAGCATATTTGAAGACTATGAGATCAATAAATTTTCAAAAAAAAAGAACTTATTGGGTAGAAATAAGTTTCTTTCAAATATATTACATGTCATTTTTTCCCAAATATATTATATCAGTATGTTATAAGATCGTAATGAATCATATGATAAAGTTGATTGCAGAAAAATATTGTAGGAGCATACTAAAATACAGTGACTTTAAACTCTCAAGAAAATGCATAACTTTGAAAGAAATTAAAATTCCTAAATTGCAATTTTTGCTTTTAAAAATTTTTAATTTTTTAAAAAAAAATTTTTTGCCCGGGAATACTCTGAAACCACGCATTTTTTTAATATATATGTTTAATACGATAAAGAGGGATTGCGAAGAGGTGGACATGTCACTGAGGGATGATTTGTTAAGAATTAACTGTTCATTGTTGACAACACACCTGCAAGTAACTATTCATCCAGTCTCATTCATTTATCGGTTAAAACCTTTTTTTTTTTTCAACTACACCTCCAAATTGAATAACGTCAGTGCTGTTCCAACATATAAATAAATATAGCCACAGATACATAGGTGCATATAGATGTACAGATGTGGATACAAGCATAGGTATTGACGCAGATACACACTCCACAATTACAATATTTTTTGTCCGGGAATACTCTGGAGCCACACACTTTTTCAATCGGTGCTATATGCCATTGCAAATGATAAAAGCAAATCTTGTCAGAAATTGCCAGTAGCAATTTGAATAATTGTCTTAGCTTAAAGATGTCGGAATATATGAGGAAGGCCGTTTCCTCCACAAGGACGCTGTTAGAATCACGTCATTTGACGTTAAGCAATTTCCTTACTTTAAGCTCATAAAGATGATTATCACGTGCTCTTACCCGTAACACTGGCAGATTACTTACTTAAACAATTATGCATAATTCACTCACCACAGCTGTTCGCAATTCTTAACTTATTCCGTGTTAAATATAGCAGGTGAAATGAATTTCATCGTTCACTTTATGTACTTTTCTTCAAATTAATTTTAATTACATCGATGTTTCTCAAGACATAGAATAACTTGAAAAATAAGATGCCTTTTGTATCTTTCCTGTCAGTTATTTTGTACGAGGAACATTTATCAGTATGGAACAAAAAAGAGCCAACACCCTGATAAAAGCATCTTATAAATGAAGTTAAATGTATAACGCATAATCTGAAAGCCGAAGATTTTTTGATTAGTTAGGCTTCTTGATAAATGCACACTGAAAACGAGCCGAATTCTCTTGTCATCACTTTCTTGAACTGGAATTTCTCCACTTTTCGAAATTTCGAAAATTTTATAATTGATACACATTAGCTCGTTCGTTCTTTGGAATTTTGAAATCGGCTTTCGTCGGATCTGTCTTTTATGGAATTTAATAGATAAAGAGAGGAAGAAAATGCCTTTAAAATTCTCTTAATGAGGACTTCTCTCTCTTTATTTGCAAACATCCAAAATCCGAAAGGAAATGAAAGTTTTAGCCGAAAATGCATAATTTTTCTCATTATTCTCTTCCTGTATAAGAAGCCCATGTTTTTATTCGAATAATACGTAATAGTTCAAAATGTAATATGTTAAATGACAAATCAATCATGAGATAAAGAAGGACTGGAAAGGAGTGAAATCAGTCATCTGTGTCAAGAAGATGAAATAGCGCACGAGAAGGATGTATGTGTAAGACAAAAATGAACACTCCGAAAAGCAAGAAATGTTTGGGGTAATATGAAAGATATGCAATTTATCCGAATTCTCATTTGTTTTTCTTTTTTTTCCAAATCTCGCTTTTCTTACTTTCAGTAATCCAGCGTTCGGCATGTACGTATTTGTATTTAGCATAAAATGATCGCGTCGCTTACACGATCTGTCAAATGCTTGGGACCGCGGTTTTGATATGTTTACTGAAGTTTCTCTAATATAGTTATTACTTTTGTTTTTTGTCAATTTGTATTTGATGCGTAACAAACTTTTGCTGCATACGGTAGGGTGTATGTGTATATGTGCAAGTGTTAGTTTACGTGTATGTGTATGTACGCATATGCAAGTATACCATTGGGTCATGGAAAAGCAAAGGAAAAGGAAAAATAGAGGAAGATGAAACGGGGAGCAATCCATTCCGTTCCAAGGAAAATCAATCAGCCACTGTTTTCCATTCTCCAATACAAGTCTCCGAATCATCCATCCCGCTGCACAATCGTCGCGAGCAAAATGTCCCAATAGTGTATACTACATGTGCGATATGTGCATTATTTATACGTGAAGTCTGTTTCTCGTTTGTTTTTCCACACCGTTCCAAAACAGATTGCACTACAACTTGCTGCTTTTTCCGTCAACAGTTAAATTGTTAATAAAACTAGGTTCGCCACTTTCAGACCATCATCATCCCAACCAACACTCTGTTACTGTTTATTTGTTACCTTTAGAAAAAATCAACTTGACTCGAGTTTTTAATCTCACATATTTCTTTCAAGTCAAACCTCATCAAAGAATGGGCATCTCAACAGTAGGGTCGTCGACCTAACGATCTCTGCAAGACCTATCGCATTCATTTTATCCAACAATCAAGCAGTTAGTTCAGGTGCTAGAACGTCCCTTCTGGTCTAGTAATGTTTCCTTAGCATCAGATTACAGCCACTTGATTAAAACTTTTTACGAGATGTAACCATCCTCCTACAGCGGTAAACTAAAACTAAAAGATATCGTCCTACTAGCATTTCCTGCTTGTTAAATTGATCACTCTACAGTAAGCAGTATATTGAAGTGTACGTCATAGTGATTGACAAATAAGCGAATCAATATGGCTTACGTTTCAGAAATTGCTTACGTATCAAATAATCTGTCACTTGGAACAGAACCATATAACCAAGTCCCGAATAAAAGTCCCGCGATCGCCATAACTTCGAGGTTTCCAATTAGTAGACCCCTTTGACCCCGGAAGACAAATTACAGCGAGAAAGCTATTACTACCGCTCCATTGCCTATGCTGTAATACTCTGGAACGCTACTAGAAACATTTCTAATCTTCGGATTGAAAACGGCCCAACCAAGTCCCTAGCATCTCCAGAGTGAAAGTTTCAGATTTTAAGGTAAGCGAAAAATCAAAAATAGCATGTATGTCTTGCAATAAATTGCTATTCCTCCATTCATGTCTCTTTCCAGTTCTGAACAATCTCTACTGTTAGCTTTCTTCAAGTGCAAACAAGAGATGTGGAATTAATCCTTATCCTCCATTTATTACAACTTCCAAACAGGACTGAAACAGACAAAGAATGGCTTGAACAAAACCATTACCAAAGGCAATTTACACGCAGAAATTTACGTCAGATGTAAAAAATAGAGACTACGGCACAATCAATATAAACCACAACTGGAAAACTATCATTATTAGCCCATTGGACTATTCCTGCTTTCCTTATAAATATTTTTATTGTTCGAAATTATCTCAGACCTCCAGAATCTCTGAAATTTCCGAAAAAGAAACCGCATAAATATGGGAAGAGCGATAACCATTCTACAACTCAGAAAAACTGGTCTACCTTCATAGATTAACCTACAAGCCGAAAACCCAACTATATGAAGGTCGAATCAAAAAGCTTTCAAGTATTTGACGGTGCCATATATCAGCATAAATAGTATCCCCAAATATATATGTTATATGACATTTATATTGTTAAGTTTAACAACATCAACACTAAGAACAACCGGAATGTGATTATGAAAGAGCTGCAATAGATAATTTTCAGGAGCAATGCATATCGCTTGAACTTGAATGAAACTGGGAAAATTCCCTTAATATTCCAAATCTCAGGTGAATTTCTCTCATTTTCATTAACAACATCAAAAAATGTTTGGAGAAAAATAATTTTATACCGAGCAGCTAAAAAATTTTTCCCATATATTCAATGATGAGTGGAGATGGAATGAAAATGTAACCCGAATAAATCCAATCGAAGCAGTTTTCTAGCCATTATACGAATTTAAAGTCACTAAATGAAATAATGCAAAGGGACTTTTTGATTAATATATATACAATACCACAATACAAGGCTCAAGGAAAGGCAAGGAAACACTCCAGAACAAAACATCTCAATCATAATCATCAGAAAAAAATCAGAATCAAAACTTTCTTATTGCGAATGTTCCAGTGAGTTCCTAATTTAAGCTTTTTTATTACGTTCCTGAATCAGTTTCAAATTAATTTTCGCCCATGTCCACTTTTGACTCCACCGTTTCGAATCACAGGGATTCATGAAAATTTCTCCTCGCTCCACATCGCAATCCATGCACAAATCACTAACCGGATGATACATCTGCTGCTTGTCAGGTAGATATTTAAAATGTTGATTACCTTGCATGCCATGGCTGAGATGAAGAAATTTTAGATTTAATTGGAAAATTCCGGGTTTCTTATTCCTGCCCTGTTCCACCTCACCTATATCATCTTTTCCTAAAAAAAAAAAGAAAAAAAGGAAATAAAATGTTAGGAAGAAATCCTCTATAACTTTGATTTCAAGAAAGGTCCACAAACCAGAAGATGATTTTTGTACTCTTGGAGCTGAAAACTCATAAGAAATTCATTTTAAATCATACCAAGAAAATAAAACAATGGGCGCCCTGTTTCCAGAAACTGAAACATCGAAACACATTGTTCGCGTATGGAGTCGTACATCGCGCCAAAACGTGAGTCGAAGATTCTTGAAAATTTAACAAGTTTTCAATATTTTGAAATGTAGAAAAAGAAGTGAAGAAAGTTTTGGATGAAGGAAGTATTACTTACTTGCTCCCCATCATTCGCCGGGCCATCACTGACACACTTACGTAAACCAAACTTTTCTTCAGCATTTTTGAAGTGCGTATCCACACATTTATTTGCTGCAACATTGCGCAGCTCACCTACATAATTAGATATGTAAGTCTTTAAGAGATTTTAGACCTAATAAATGATCTGTTCAAATAGCAATAGCGAAAATATAAATATTACTTAACCTTCGGCACTATCTTCGGGCTCTATTGCAGGATAAAACTTTTCCTGATCGAAAGCAATCTCTTTCATGAACCAGTCAAACGATTTACATTTAAGCCTCTTTCTAACTGCTTTCTGCTTACTGAGGTCACCTAAAAACATTTTCGCTATTGTCAATTCAAGTTTGATTTCAGCAATTGATTTCTATCACTAAACAAGCCCGACAGTTTCAGACTGACCTATATTGCACTACAAAAACCATACCAAAGTCAACAGTAAGCAATGGTGGTCTGCGTTTGTACAAAAACTTTGCATATTCATCCATCCATACTTCAGCAACTCTGAAGATTCTTTTTTATTTGATGAATAAATTCAAAATTTCATTGCTTCACTATTGCTACCATCTTGGTAAAAGTATAGTGATATACCTTCTATAATTTTTCGAAATGAAATCCCCGATACCTGGATCTGGAAAAGGAACATATTTACAACGATAAATGTGTCCAACTCGTGAACATGGAGCATCAACCATTGTACCATGACATTGCCACACCTAACAATATACTAAGCACGGATTGACATGTTAAGCTCTGAAGAACATGTAAACAAAAATGTTAAGCAAAAATCTCGAAGAAACGACCAAACAGATTTTTAGTATTTCAGTTCATTTCGAATTAGTTGAAACGGTAATACTATTACCCCCCAACATTCAAATAGCGGTTTTTAAGTATTGGAAAGGAAGACATCATTGTTTCTAAAAAACAGTATAATATCCTGTACTTTGATCAACAGTGAAATGAATAGAATAATCTAGGCGACATATGAGAGAAATGAAAATTTCAAAAGAAAATTGAAGTTTACGTTCTAAAAAAGGATCAAGACTTACCTTGAAAGATAGTTCGTATTGTTCACCACCCCATATTTCAAGACCCTCATCATAACCTCCCAATTCCCAAAACCATTTCCTACTGATTGCAAAATATCCACCAGCCATAACTGGATTATGAAAGGGACGTGTTGGATTTTTCTTATTATCTTCTGTTAAGGGCAAACGCTTGTAATTGAATTCCCAATCGAAAGAACCTGAAAAGTTAGAAATCCTAACCTTTTAATCTTTTTGAAAGTTAGAAAAAAGTTCCAAACCTCTGCCACCTTCATCCTGTGCACGGTATTCGTAAGTATCACAGTCAATAACATCGATGAGAGGACAAACTACTGTTCTGAAAGGAACATATTTATCTGCGAACGCCAAACAAAATTTTCCAAGCAGGAATGTGAGATCGATTTTCAATGAAGTTTTAGCTCTAGTGAATTTACAAAATCAAATTTCGCTGAAGGTTACATATTACTTCGCAAACTCTTAGTCGAATCAATGACAAAATTTACCTATAATCCAGTGCAATTGGTTCAACGAGTGGTGGCAACCAGTTATAGTTTGTTTCTGAATGTGCATCCAAAAACACGATCACATCGGCTGTTACATGTCGTGCACCTATTTGACGTGCACGAATCAATCCTTCTCTTTTTCTAAATTGACCAAAAAATATTTGAAAAAATAAGAAAAAATTTGAGAGAAATCCACAAAGTATGCTGAATTAATTTACAAAAACTTACTGCGTACGAACAACTTTCACGATGTGATTAAGACCAGCCTTTTTCAGGAACTCTTCAAGCGGTTGTTTTAAGAACGGTTTTGTGCTTCCATCATCGACAAGAATAACTTCTTTCATGATATCTTTTGGAGAACGATTTATAACAGAATATATGCTTCTCAGCAACGTGGAATTGTGCTGCAAGAAAAAATAATACGTTGACTGAAAACTAACTTTGCATGTAAGTAAAGATTTAGGAAACTTTTTGTTCTTGATAACGAACATACCTCATTATGAATGGGAAATACTACTCCTACAGTGGGTAGTTTTTCGAGATAAACCATGTTCCTGCATCCAGAATGCCGTATATCTTTAATCGAACGATTCAAAGCAATGAAATCGCTGATATAGGCATTATAACCGTTTGAACGGTAGAGACCATCCTAAAAATGTGATAAGCTCTAAAAATAGCAAAAAGAACAAAGTGAATCATTGATCGACCAAACGATTTGTACAGTATTACAACTTTCGAAGATTTCCATACAAAAGTAGATCGAATTCTCAGGATTCTAAAACACTATATCTACTGAACCTGCACTCAATTTTTCGCATAGAACAGACCATTCTCATCTCACAACCATGAATTTCGAATAAGAACTTCGGAAGCTAACCCGTAACTTTTTGAATTCTTCAACTGCTACTACCGCCGGTTGGCCACCCTCGCCAAGACCTTGTCTTAGTGCATCACGTTTCATCGATTCATAATCATGCCAGTCCTTTTTACCAAAACTTTTATATAAAGCGAATGGATCAGTGTCGTTATCCACTAAAATCTTGTGAACAAATAAAATTGATTTTTTTTTCCCTTTATATTGTAGAATTTGAAACAAAATATCTTTACACTTTTAGAAATCCAGGAATAAAATAACAGCTGAAGTACCAAATTAACCCTTTCTAGAATATAATTTCATGGAACTGCTCTGACTTTCTCTTAAAAATTGAAACAGTCACTCAATGAGCGAAATTTTCAAATATTTCTCTTCGCCTCCAAAAAAAGGAAAAACAAACAAATCGGTATCTGCTGAGCAATGTTTCCAATAAAAACACCAGCCATCATGCCTTTGTGCCCCTTTTCACACATCGCTGACGGTTTTGGTGTAGAAAAAATTGCATATAATCCAATAAAACAAAAGGCCAGAGCAAATACCTGCAGCGTCCGTCTGCTACACCTCCTAAAGTAGCGCCATGATATCATCCCTCTTAGAATACCTGAAAAAAAATTCCAGCACTAATTTCATTGGACATACTGAAGCCGCAGCGTATACAAGGACATATAAAAAAATCGCAAATGAGATTATTTTGAAGGGATTTCGATTTTCTGAATCGGAATTTAAAATTAATAAAATTATGAGTAAGAGAATTTCATTTGAAAAAGTAGTTATATTACAACAGAAAACAGAAAGAGTTGAAACGAAACAACCATTGCTGTTTCAAAAACTGAACTTTTAAATTAAAATATACCAAATTGCTAACAAAGAAATGGGAAAAACATTCTCAACCAATTGCAGCGAAAAGGAAAATTTGGGTCTAAAAAAATGATCGAAGCATAATCTTTCAAACAAACGAAATTTTGACAAATGAATGGCACAGTGGAACAATGTGTATTCTCTGGAACTCAGCGTGATCATCGAATTCGTTCACAGAAGGAAAAAAAAGAAATTAACTATGTAACACCAGTTGAAGTAATATGAAGCATTGCCACTTTAAGTCCTGTAAGGTTCGGAATGAAAAAAAAACTTACACAACAACACTAGGACCGTTTGGACATTGGCGTAGAGCGTTACTCGATGGTGGGGATGACTGGACTTCGCCGTGCATTATTTACCTTTTAGAAAAGGTTGACGATATCAGTCGTCGAACCACTCCGTCTGAACCACCTGTTAGTTACTCTATTACTGCTATTTGAATTATCAGACTTCAGTCAGCTAAGGCTAATTTTTACTGGCTTGCTTAAAACTTTTAAGATGTATATTTCACTGTGTTTCAAGATTGTCTCAAACGCAAGGTAAAGTTCTCTCACGGTTCATATTCCCACTCAATCTGCAGAAAGCTTCAAATCAACCTTCCGAAATTTGGAAAAAGTGGTATTCTAAGCTTGAAATTTTATACTTATACATACAAATTATCATTTGTTATGACACAGGGAGACCTATGACCTAGAAGCTCATTCAAGAAATCTTGTAACCAAATCTCAGGAATCATTAACTCAATACCGGGACCTAGAGAGAAATATTCCATTTAAGCACTGAAGGCTTCTTTGAATCTTGCAACCGTCCAGCATTACTATTACTGCAAAAAAAGTCTAGACTTCCATAGAAATCAAGAGTGAAGTAGGCCAAGCTTCACTGCACGCTATTTCATCGCATCACACGCTATTAGAATTCCTCCCACCACTGCAATCTAAGGATATAAGGGCAGCTGAGGTCAAAATTTCATGTTCCGATTAAAACAGCTAACGTTATTTCAACGTTTCATCCAGATATTTACTATAACATGAAGTGAACAACACAGAGCAAAAAATTATATCATAAAGAGCAGCGCTTGTGCGATGTGCTGGTTTTACTTGCATATTTCTTTACACTTCCTTTATGCTTGTCAATGCAATTTACCTACAACTGATTGGTTTGCTATAGCATTAATTAACGCCATTTACTTATGTTAGTCTTTAATGCTAGCAAATACAGTACACGACCAAATACTTCCAAGTGCACATTATCACTCGGTTTCTCCATTAACCAACAAACATCGATATACATTGGCTTCATTCTGCATTTCTTCCTTATTCCGAAATTTGTTTTTTCCAGCTTTGTCATGCTCAGTTAATTCACGATAAACATTATCTGGATCGCCGCCAACATCACCTTTCTTGCGTGGAAGTATGTGTACGTGTACGTGCTACAAGAGACGCTCGTTATTACTTTCTCACTTAATTAGCCGTGCTTATTTGCTGCATTTTATTAATAAATAAAATGAAATGAACTTTCTGACTGTCGAATTATGGAACGCAAAATTATTTGTGTAAACTTTCAGCTTGAAATTTATAACCGAACAGATAAATGAGTCAGCAGCAAGCAAAAAGTCTCGTTTCTAACTTATGAGAATCCTGAATGGCTTCCAAGAACATAAAGTCAAGCATTTATACTTACTGAAACAGTTTGCCCTGCTTCAGGACCATCCTGAACGCAAACAGTCGAAGATGTAGCTTTATAGCAGCCTTCCAGCATTGCCTGTATTTTCTTTGCAGTTATGAATAAATCGGAAGTTTCGGTCAAACTTAATTCAGTGAGTCGTTTCGCATTCCTGATCGGACAGACTAGCACATCTGAAAGGAACCGGCAATTCAAATGTATTTCTGTCGAAGGAAAATTTTATATGATGGAACAAACATTAAACTTTTTACAATATGAAATAATGCTAGGCCTTGACTGTCATGTATATGCAATTTGGTATTGCGATTTTCGGAATTCTGTTCAGGAACTCGAAACTTGGTAAAATATAATGAAATAAAATGCACGGAGTAAACTATATAGAATATTTTCGATCAACTTATCACTTAAAAGTACTAACGTCCAGGGAGTACAGGGCTTCGATTTACGAAACAGAATGTGTACGTACTGCGATAAAAAACGTGTTCGGACGGAATACTGTGATTACCGAACGTATACACATCATTCCCTGCAATTGGATTACAACATAAGAATTGAAAAGCTTCGAATTCAAGTACAGAACTAAGTGTACAGTCAAAAATCCAGAAAAACCAACACTGACCGATTTCGTTCCTCTGCACCGCTATCAGTGAATACAACTCAGAACGCCGATGTTCGAAAACAGGCTGCAATTTTCGTACTTCGTCCAGATAACTTAATGATATTTCAGCAAAACACATATCTTGAAAATACTTTCAACTTAGAATGAATAGAATTCAAAAGCTTAAGTTTATATAAAAGAAAAGATAACAAGCCTACTACCAACCCCTCTCATTTTCTTGAATCTGTTAGGGATTTTCAATACCTGTCCACACAAAGAAAAAGCATTAAATACAACAGATTTCACGTTATACCTATAGTTTCTGAACACTGAGCAATAACTGCTCCCCAAGGATCAACAACCATTGCATGACCATATGATGACCTTTTATCGTTATGTTTACCAGTCTGAGCTGCAGCGACAACGTAACACTGTGTTTCGATTGCTCTCGCCCTTAATAAGGTCTAAAAAAATTAAATAAAAATGAACTCTAAATCTAGAGAAAAACAAAACTTGAAATTTCCTAAAAAATTCATTTGAATATTGCTGGAAACGCCTGGCTTATCTATTCCTTTGAATTCAAAGACCACAAAAATTGAACACTTTTTTGTTCGAAAATCACCAAACGCATACTTCCCAGTGGGCGAGGCCAGTGTTAACAGTGAAAGCCGCCGGGTATGTCAAAATATGGGCTCCATTCATACGATACCATAATGCCAATTCAGCAAAGCGCAAGTCATAACAAATGGACATAGCAACATTTCCCACAGGTGTACAAATTGGTTTCGGAATCTGAAATCTTTCACAAAGTTTATTTGAAAAACCTAGAACAGAGGAGATGCAAAACTCCCAATTTCAAGAAAATAAAACCAACTTCATTCCCATGACTTGAAAATTCGCTTTCTACTAATCGCATTTTCCCAGGGATATCTAAATCGAATAGATGAAGTTTTCTGTAGACACCACGAGTTTCTCCTCTGTCATCTATGATAAGATGAGTATTGAAGGGTTTCCGCAATCCACTAGAATCCTAAAAAAAAATCAAAATCGACTGGAAATTGATAAAAAAAAAGGAAGCACCAGCAAATCCAGACACCAGTCAAATTTAGACCTAAAGTACTTTCAGAACCTTTTGGTGAAATCCACCCAAACTAAGCCAGAGTCCATATTCTCTGGCACAGTTTCGATACCGACCAATATAATCGTCACTTTCAGTTAAAGCCAATGCTTCATTCTCGTCACGGTTTTGTCCAACGTAATCGAAACACTCCGGGAAGAAAACCATCTAAATTTGGAAACCTCACTTTTAAGTCGAAAAAGTATCGATTTTTGAGTGCTTCAAAAATTAGCTTTTTAGGACTGCAGAGCCCTAATTACCACCACATCACAAATACTCATAACGCTCAATAAATATGCAGTTCGCATGAAATAATTTACTTGAATCGCTTTATGGATAGCTCTTTCGCTGAATGTCTCATTCATCACTTTGGGCAAATAACATTTCCCTAACAATCTTCCCAAATTTATTTTGGGAATGACGTTAGACCTTAGACCTTATCACTGTGTCAAAATCAACGGTGAAAACAAGTAAAGAGATGGGGAAAGCATGAATACCTAGACTTTGAATAGATATGATAAAACCAATGTTAAGGCCTGAACCTTTGCTCTGCGTTCTTTAGCACGCCTCATCATCCATTTTGCAACTTCGAAATTAGCTTCCAAATCATTCGTTGATGTTAACTGACAAACAGCGATCAGGTAACGTGTTTCGGTCATTAATAAGGAAAAGTGACGACGGATAGTGCTATTTAGTAAATAAGCGCGCATTCGAATGAGACTTGCATAAACTGCACTGAGCAACAGCTATTTGTTGTGAGTATTCATGAATTATTCGACATGCATTTCCTAAAAGTTATAAAATCCATCTTATTTTTTGGTTCGATTTGATAAAAGACTGGTGTAATAAGCATAGGAAGAGAAAATGGTAAGAGTAACACTCCCCAACATATCACGCTCCATCCATCTCTTGCCAAATCAGCGTCGAACCCACCTGTCACCTCATCCATTCTCCTTGCAGAGAGAATTATCCCGTTAAAGAAATCAATACCATATTCCATCATATGCTCAATCAGTTAGCTGCAATTCGACTATAGCTACGTGGAAATGAGAATACGGGGATGAGAATACCGTTAAAATTTGACGAAACAGAGATAGCGATACTTAACGAACACAGAGAAATGGAAGTGAAATCAATTGTAGAGAGTGTTAGATGAGGAGAGAGAGGGAGAGTTTGTAAGGCCCATGAAAGAGTAACGAAATGAAATGATGTTATCTGTTCAGTAAATACAGAGTGTGAAATAAACGAATTCCTATTGCGTGTAAAGCGCGGGTACCATTGCGTGAGCAAGGAGCAGAGGAGGGGATGGTAATAAGTCCTTATTTAGAACTTTACGCAAATGCTATCGACATGTGAAGTGGGCTCTGTTAAACGACGCAGGAAACATTTTTGGGACATCTGAGAAGACGTTGCGTTAATGTCAGTCCTCCGAAACATCCGTTTTTGAATCCATCGCGGAAGATCAACTGGATGAAATGGTTCATTGAATTAGTGCGAAATTCGGTGCTTTTGATTCCGTAGTATAAAATATGCTAGGAAAATGATATCCGGTATTTATAAGTCTGAGAGACGCAGAGGTTCAGGAAATACAGTGTTACGTCGAATGAGTTTTCCTTAGCATAACTTATTCGGAGTAACACTATGTTTGACTGTCTTCCAAATGATTTAACACAGAACTTACAAAATTACATATACATCCTGTTTACAGGTATTTAGAGGGACCTCAACAAGGCAGTAATCAAGTAAGATACGAAATGATTCGAGGATTTGTTATATTGGTGTCCTTCGTAATTGGAACCGAGGGTACGTTTTTCACGAAGATTCAAACGAACAAATAAAATAGTTGTTTTAATTTTATGCTACTTTATAAAAGTCATTATGTAACATCTTAGCATATCTTCCAAAAGTTACTCCTCTGTTTAATATAGTTAATAGTCCAAAGCCTGTTGTATTTGTTGCATGCAGTAGATTTTAAACTTTAATCGTCACATGGAATTTTTTTTAGCCGTCACGTGTGAATCACCCAATCATTCCGCGGTAACATTCTCAACCACTGATGCCTTTTTTCATTTTAGCACAACTTACATTATTGAATTTAACCTACAGTGCGCCAATAATGTCAAGGTTAGCTTTTGCTTTTTTTTTTTTTTGATTTTCTTCAGACAAACGTGAAAACATTAAAGCTATAGGAGCAATTGCTCCATAATAAAAATTATATAGTTTCTCAGTGATCCCTACTGTAGGATATGGCTGTCTATGGTATCGTCAATGGAAAAGTACATCAGGCTGCTGTCTCCGAAGAAACGTCAAAACATCAGATATCTTGGCAATTGGAGCACGATGAGTCGACTGCTCAAACATTCGATGTCGTTATTTACGACGAAGATGGTTTGACTGCATATCGCAAGGTACTTGGTTTGCCTGCCTACAGATTTCAGAATCTTTGGTTATTTGGATTGAGTTAGCTGGTAGAAGTACCTTTTTGAATTGTTTTTGGGGTCCGTCAGTGATAATTGCAAGTTTGACTAAGTTATTTCAGATGTTAGACATACTTTAAACCGGAACGACTGAAAATTTGTACTAGTACACTTAGAAAACTTGTATTAATTCACTTGGCATAAAAGCTATCGTTTTCTCAAAAACGAATTTTTTAGAAAGTAAAAGTGTGAAACCACTGGGAGCAGCTACTGAAAAATATTTGAGAAAGTTATGAATTTTAGTGCATAGGAAGCTTAAACCATCGACAGAATTAGGCATGCATTTCATATTTTTTTCTAGGCGGAAAGGAGCCATGATGATACCTCCAAAGTGAAATCACTCTTCACAGTGCAATTAAAACATCCTGTATGTTTCAGCTTTTTCATTAAAAATCAATTTCAGTCTTTTCACTTGTTGTGAGGCCTTCCCGTTAATCAGTTTTTCAATGTTAATATCATTAGTTTCAAAAAGCTTTTCATGAAGTCTATGGAAAAAATTTTTGTCGGAGAATACGAAGGAGATCGTTCGGGGCTTCAGGTGAATGTTTCATTGTTAACTAGATATACAATATAAAGTCGAATAATACATTCGTTCCAGGGTGTCTCGAAATCATCTCCGGTTGCATCAGAAACCGTTGTTACGGCTTTCGCTCTGATTGCTTTATATGTTGGTTATCACTTTAAGAGTCAGCTGATGGCTTAAAGTATAAGTATTAAATATTCTAAATGTTCTAGTATAAGTATTAAATGTTAAATGTTTTTACGGATAATCGTAATGATAAAACCACGTTTCTGTGACTTTTTGTCACTTTATGGGACCAGGCGATGTTTACCCATATGTTTTAATAATTTTATGTATCTCCAAAGAACTTTTGAGATTTCAAATTTTAAACATTGACCGAAGTGTTCTCTGTGACTCTTTGTCATCTTGGAGTATATGAAATAGAGTTTAACTTAAAAGTCACTTTGGGGTTTTGTTCCTTCTTTGTCTTTTACATTTATTGTTATAGTTTGCATTGTTTATTTTCCTGTCAAGAAAACTTGCTGTTCTATTTATAATTCAGTAATAAAAGCATGGTTAAAACCATCCCTTCTATGCAAATTTTCGCATTTTGCAGCGTGACAAGTTCATAAATCTTGAGACTATGGGAATTGATCGTGTTGCAGTAATGCACAGTACATCAACTTGGTTCATTGATTTTCAGGATGTTAACTTCATTGGGGATGCGGTCGCGTGTGGCCAGTTTAGAAAGCAAATATTTATTAAGGTTTCTGAAATTATCAGCTGAACCAAACAGGCTATCTAATTATCCGTACGGGAAAACTGTGAATCCATTCAGTCTGCAGTTCGCTACTTCAGCACAGATATCCATATCGAATTTTTCTCTTCCATGTGCAAATGCTCTATACGAAGCAAAGCGGCTTTTTCATGCTACTGAAACAGTATGTATTTGAGTCACAGAAGGGTTTGGAGATCTTTTCCATAAAAGAAAAATTGTTGAAGAAAAATTGTTTTCAAGGAGTGGGAGCTAGTGGAAATCCAGTTGTTTTCTGCATATTTTACGAATTACTTGCAAATCCTGATTTCCAAGGTCGAGGTTTCCTATTATAAGGATGGTTATGATGCATTTGCTAAGGATCCTGACCCTGAAATTCTCGGTTAGGTAGAAGTTTACTGATTTCTGCTGTAATATGCATATATATATATATATATATATATATATATATATATATATA